>NC_135966.1:51474688-51774688 GCF_053455715.1 Rhinoraja longicauda
GTACCGCCTGCACTGCCTGTACCACCTGTACCGCCCGCTCCACCTGCTGCTCGATGCCGTGCACCGCCTGTACCGCCTGCACCGCTTGTACCGCCTGCACCGCCTGTACCGCCCGCTCCGCCTGCACCGCCCGCTCCGCCTGTACCGCCCGCTCCGCCTGTACTGCCCGCTCCGCCTGCACCGCCCGCTCCCCCTGCACCGCCCGCTCCGCCTGTACCGCCCGCTCCGCCTGTACCGCCCGCTCCGCCTGTACCGCCCGCTCCGCCTGTACTGCCCACTCCGCCTGCACCGCCCGCTCCCCCTGCACCGCCCGCTCCGCCTGTACCGCCCGCTCCGCCTGTACCGCCCGCTCCGCCTGTACCGCCCGCTCCCCCTGCTGCTCGATGCCAAGCACCGCCTGTACTGCCCGTTCTACCTGCACCGCCTGTACCGCCCGCTCTACCTGCACCGCCTGCTGCTCGATGCCGAGCACCGCCTGTACCGCCTGCACCGCTTGTACCGCCTGTACCGCCTGTACCGCCTGTACCGCCTGTACCGCCCGCTCCCCTGCTGCTCGATGCCGAGCACTACCTACACCGCCTGTACAGCGGCTTCTACAACGACTGGGTGAGCGGCGGGCAGTGGGACCACATGCTTTGCTACCTGGCCACCCTGTCCAAGGCCTGCCTCAGCGGCAACATCGAGCTGGTCCTGTTCTTCAACGGCGCGCTGGAGAAGCCCCGCATCCACGAGTGGGTGAAGAAGCAGATCTATGACAGGCAGACAGCCCAGCAGATCAGCAGCCACGTCCAGAACAAAGGCACTCCGCTGCCCAAAGTCTGGCTCCTGCCCCCTGTCTGTCTGAGCCACTGCATCCGCCTCACTCTTCTTCGCTTCCGTGTGAAGGTAAATACACGCATTCGGCCTACTGTAGTGGCCTGGCGGAGGCCAGAGAAAAGGCAAGACGCCAGGCAGTGTTTAGTAAGATTCTTTTATTAGGCTGTGAGCTCCTGCCCACAGCATAGTTCTCCTAGGGATAAGATACGCCTTCCCTTGGTCTGGCTTTTAACCCCTTTCGCCTGTCCGTCACGTAATGAGGGGGCTGACCCAAGGAGTGGCCTGATCCGCCACAGGACCCCCCCCAAGAACCGGAGGTACAAAACGGACAGGAGGGCGCACGAGGCGACCAGCCCGGGTGCGCACCATGACCGGCGCAGGGACCGGCGACTGACCGACAGGTGGAGGGGTCGTAGCAGACACTGGAGGGGGTAGCTTGGATGGGGGGCGACCGCGCGGGCGGGGCTGTGCAACCGGCACCGGCCGATCAATGTCCACGTGTGCCGGCTTCAGCCGTGCGACCGAAACAGTCTCTCTGCGACCCCCCATGTCCAGAACGAATGTGGCCGAGCCGTGTTGCAGGACCCGGAAGGGGCCCTCGTACGGCCGCTGGAGAAGTGATCGGTGTGCGTCCCTGCGCAGGAACACAAACTGGCAGTCCTCCAGAAGGGCCGACGGCCGTCGGTCCCCGAGCCCCCCCTGGCTCATAACGCGAGTTGCCTTCTCGGCGTCGCTGAGGCCGAACCTCCTGATAAGGAGTTCTTTAAGGCCCTTATATTTGTCATCCGCGGGGGGGTCATTAAGGTAAGGCTTTACTCGCCTTGCTGTCGCCTGGTCCAGGGCGCCGACGACATAAAAGTACTTCGTCAAGTCGACGGTTACCCCTCGCACAGCAAACTGTGCCTCTGCCTGCTGAAACCAGACCTCAGGCTCTTCGGTCCACAGGGTCGGGAGTTTGAGGGAGACGGCCTCGAGGTCGGCAGGACCGGGTTGCACGAGGGCGGCAGGACCAGGTTGCACATTATCGTTTGACATCACTACGTGTGATGTCCGTCGAGGTCACCAATGTAGTGGCCTGGCGGAGGCCAGAGAAAAGGCAAGACGCCAGGCAGTGTTTAGTAAGATTCTTTTATTAGGCTGTGAGCTCCTGCCCACAGCGTAGTTCTCCTGGGGATAAGATACGCCTTCCCTTGGTCTGGCTTTTAACCCCTTTCGCCTGTCCGTCACGTAACGAGGGGGCTGACCCAAGGAGTGGCCTGATCCGCCACACTACACACATTCATCTGAGAAAGCAAGACGTTCCTGGACAGGACCTACAGCGAGATCGTTACACCAAAGGTAGTGGAAGAGAGAAGCTTGGTGACGATGAGGAAGGGAAGGAAGCTTGAAGTACAGGAGCGGTTGTAAACAGGTTCACCAGCTTGGAAGCTGTCGGGGCAGATGACTGCCAGTCTGAGCGGCGGACAGGTCTGCGAGGCAAAACGTGGTGGTGCGGCAAAGCTGAAGAGACGTCAGGCAGACGGGTTGCACCTCAACAGGCGGGGCAAATCTGCAATTTGAGAAGGAGACGGTTAAATCGGAAGTGTCAGTGTTAGACAATAGACAATAGGTGCAGAAGGAGACCATTCGGCCCTTCGAGCCAGCACCGCCATTCAATGTGATCATGGCTGATCATTCTCAATCAGTACCCCGTTCCTGCCTTCTCCCCATACCCCCTGACTCCGCTATCCTTAAGAGCTCTATCTAGCTCTCTCTTGAATGCATTCAGAGAATTGGCCTCCACTGCCTTCTGAGGCAGAGAATTCCACAGATTTACAACTAGGACACCCAGATCTCATTGTACGTCCCCTGTTCCTAACTTGACACCATTCACATAATAATCTGCCTTCCTATTCTTACCACCAAAGTGGATAACCTCACACTTATCCACATTAAACTGCATCTGCCATGCATCCGCCCACTCACACAACCTGTCCAAGTCACCCTGCAACCTCATAGCATCTTCCTCACAGTTCACACTGCACCCAGCTTTGTATCATCTGCAAATTTGCTAATGGTACTTTTAATCCCTTCATCCAAGTCATTAATGTATATTGTAAATAGCTGCGGTCCCAGCACCGAGCCTTGCGGTACCCCACTAGTCACTGCCTGCCATTCTGGAAGGGACGCATTTATCCCCACTCTTTGCTTTCTGTCTGCCAACCAATTTTCTATCCATGTCAGTACCCTACCCCCAATACCATGTGCTCTAATTTTGCCCACTAATCTCCTATGTGGGACCTTGTCGAAGGCTGATGGTTGATGTTTGTGATCTTATACATAAATTAATTGGAGTAAAATGTCATTAGGTTGGTTTGTACGTTTGTGGAGAGCACAAAAAGTGGTGTCGTTGCAGACAATGACGAAGGATGTCAAAGGATAGAGTGGGGTAAAGATCATGTATGAACATGGGGCAGGTGGAGTTTAATCTGGAAAAATGTGAGGTGTTGCACTTTGGGAGGTCAAATGTAAGTGGGTTGAATACAGTTAGTGGCAGGACCCTTAAAACAGCTTTGATGAACAGAGGGATCTCAGGGGTCCAAGTCTAAAGCTCCCTGAAAGTAGCAACCATAGGGCCATAAGACATAGGAACAGAATTAAGCCATTCGGCCCATCAGCCACATCTGCTCTACAACACAAGTATTGTACATGATTCAGTCTACATCACTGTAGTGGAAATAGTCGAGGGCTTCAATTTCCTTTGGATAAATATCACCAACAATCTGTCCTGGTCCCATTGGTGCTGTAGGCACGAAAGCACACCAAACACAAAAGACAAAGAAAAATTGGCACGTCTCAAATAACTCTTACTAATTTCTTCAGATGCACCTTGTAAAGCATCTCATCAGGATGCATCACAACTTGGTTTGGTAACTGCTGTGCCCAACATGCCAAGAAATTGCAGAACCCAATATATCAAGCAAACCTGCCTCCCCAATCTCTCCCGATTAACTATCAACACTTCATGCTGCCTTGGGAAAACAAACAACATAATCAAGGACCACATATGCCGGTCATTCCTCTTCTCCCCTCTGCTGTTGGGCAGAAGATACAAACACTTGAAAGCATGTGCCTCCAGATTCAAGGGGAAATGTCTTCCCCACTGTTATTGCTCTATTTAACAGATCTCTTACAATAGACACAAAAAGCTGGAGTAACTCAGTGGGTCAGACAGCATCTCTGTTTGGTGCATGTCTGCTTGGTGCAAACAGCATCCTTACAATCTAAGGATGTATTCCCAATACCCCAATGTACCTCATGTGGGTCATGCACTCTTTCTTTCATCTACACTCTCTCTACCGCTGTACCACTATATTCTGCATGGTTTAATTAGACTCATGTCTGGATGATTCCCCTGGATAACATGCAAAACAAAGCTTTGCACTGTATCGTGACACAGGACAATAATAAACCAATATTGATAGAATAGTAAAGAAGTCATGTGGTCTGCTTGCATTTATTATTTAGGGCATTGAATATAAGAGTCGGGAGGTCATATTGCAACTTTATAAAACACTGGTTTGGCTGCATTTGGAGTATTGTGTGCAGTTCTGGTTTCCCATTGCAGGAAGGATGTAGATGCTTTGGTGAGGGTGCCAAAGAGGTTTACAGTACCAGGGATGTGTGGATTAGAGGGGTTAACTATCAGGAGAGGTTGGAAACATCTGGATTGTTTTCTCCTGAGTGTTGGAGGCTGAGGGGAGACCTGATGGAAGTTTCTAAAATTAAGAGAGACACAGATGGAATAGACAGTCAGGACCATTTTCCCAAGGTGCCAATGTCAAATGGCCTGAAGGTCAAAGAGAGAAGTTTAAAGGAGATGTTCTCCTTAACACAAGGCGCTGCAGATGATGGAAGCCTGAGCAAACATAAAAGCAGGCCAGGCAGCATCTGTGGAGGGAAGAGGACACACAACAATTCAGAGGGAACTGTACTTCAAATTGATGTAGGAAGAGGGTGAAAGCTGGAGAAAGAAGAGGCTGGGGTTGAGGCAAAGCCTGACAAATGATAGGTGATAGAGATGGGGCGGAGGGTGGTGCTTGCCAGATGAGTGCAGATGCTGGCTGACCCACTGAGATCCTCTAGCACTTTGGGTTTTTTTGCTCCTGAACATATGGAATTGGAATATTTATTGATGAGGAGACAATGATTGTGGCAACTTATGTCACATAGAATCATCCCCCTGCTTCAGTAAGTGGGCACTTCAGAGGGACTTCATATTGTAATAATTACATCATATGCATTTTTGAGGAGATTTAGTCAAATTTAAAAAATAGTAAATTGAAAGTTGAATTTAAGATATGGTGCTTGATTGCAGTTATCAGAGTACAGTTTTAGTTTATGACATCTATTTAACCATGTAGAAGATTATTGGATCATCTCGTTTTCTCGCAATTGAACAAGTACTGTCTAGATTAGAGGTCAATGTTAATTTCAATTGTTACCTTCAACTGGATATTAAAATGGAGATTGAAAGTTTTTACCTTGCAAGCACCAACAGAAAGTCTTGTGAAACTTTCACAATAGCCTGCTCCACAGTACATTAGTGTTTCCAGTGGTAGGTGCCTTGTAATGTCACGGGTTTCAGTTCCTACTGTCAGCATGTGTATCTTGTGTTGTCTGATTAGTACATAACAATCATTTGTTGAGTCCTGTCAATGCTAACTCTATAGTTAACACTATACAATGTTCAAGAGTGAACCAAGATCATTTGCTTCACTGTGTGGTGCTTTGGGAATCCAAAAATGATTTGATTGAACTAAAATAACCCTTGGTTGCGTTATACATACCGTTATAAGTTCAGCATTATATATAAGGCCAGTTACTACATTTGAGACTTTACAGAATATTGATAACTTTATTTGTGCACCGAGAGCATTTTTAATGCACGTTAGTTTAGTTTAGAGATACAGCGCGGAAACGGGCCCTTCGACCCAATGAGTCCTCACCGACGAATGATCCCAGCACATTAACACTCTCCTACACACACTAGGGACAATTTTTACATTATACCAAGCCAATTAACTTAACCTACAAACCTGTGGAGTGTGGGAGGAAACTGAAGATTTCGGAGAAAACCCACGCAGGTCATGGGGAGAACGTGCAAACTCTGTACAGACAGCACCCGTAGTCAGGATCAAACCCGGGACTCTGGAGCTGTAAGGCAGTAGCTCTACCACTACACCACCATGATCAAACAATGCCAACCTAGGGCTGTACTTCAATATATTTGCAGTGTTCTTGCCACTTGCTAGTGATTGAGGCCAATCGGTGTCTCAGAGGTACTTACTCAGGTGGTGTCAAAGGTCCAATGGTTGCTTAAAGAAGAGGACCGTTATTCCTAGAACCCTAGCCAATCTCATTGGCAATCAGATGAACTGGTCATCACCATGCTAAGGTTTGTGTGAACTTTGAGTGCAAATTGAGTGCCTCACCTGTTTCAATAGAAGCTACAGGTATTGATTAATCTGAGACGTTTGGATTGTGCTGTTCACACTTTAGTTTGGACACAAGCACTGGGAAGTGCACACTTCCAGGATGTGACCTGCACGGCTAGCTTACTCATTGGGTTTCTTTTCAACGTCGCCAGCTAACAGATTGGCTGTTGTGCAGAGGCAAGGAAGAGGTAGTCCATTCACACCTGGATCCTTCAGATCAGAACCTGAAATGTCACCTATTCCTTTTTTCCAGTGATGCTGCCTGACCTACTGAGTTGCTCCAGCATTTAGTGTCTATCTTCGGTATAAACCAGCATCTGCAGTTCCTTCCTACACACCTAGATCCTTGAAGAGAAAAACAATATTAAAGGGGCAGGTTATAAAATTATAAAAGTATAAAATTATAAAAGGATTGGACAAGTGAGATGCAGGAAAAATGTTCCCAATGTTGGGGGAGTCCAGAACCAGGGGCTACAGTCTTAAGGGCCTGTCCCACTTAGGTCGATTTTTTAGGTGACTGCCGGCGACTGTCAAAGTCGTAGCAGATCGCCAAAATTTTCTTTTACCCTACGACAATGACCACGACAATGACCACGACAATGCCGAGTCAGATCAAGATTACATTGTCTTTGGAAACATCGCGAAATTCCCATGCTTATCAATGCTTCTCCGGCGTCCTAATTTTCGCTCAAATCACTGACAAGTCTGTAATTACTTGAGAGTTTTGAAATATAACATCTTGCCCAGGTTACTTGAAAAGCAAGCTTCACGGTAACAAGGCATAAACTGGATTGACTTCCAGTTTACTAATAGCAGTACTAAGAAATTTAATTTTAAACGTGGTTAAATGGATTTTTGTACATTCTTTGAAAATGTACGGGAGATGCATATCTGGTTTCTGGGTTGCATATCTGGGTTGGGAGCCTACTTTAAATGTAATCGCTGATGGCCATAAACATCGCGAAATTCCCACGCTTACCTGACTGTCAAGCTGTCGCCTCCAATCTACCTGTCAAATGTCCTGAAGGTAAATAAATTGGTTAAACACGTATTTTATGGTATCTTCAAATGACTTTACTTAATTTAATATTACGTGCTTCTAAATGCATCTAAGACAACCTAGCAAACCTGGGGACAGCATGCGACAGCGCCCGCAATAAGCAACGATACCTGGCGACAAGCCAGCTGTCGCCGAGAAATTTCACTCCGGTTGATTTCTCAGCGACGCGCTGAGATCCACTACGATTCTTGGAAGACTCCTCATGATCATGCCCGCGCCTAGTCAGCCTAGTCGCCGGCAATTGCCTAAGTGGACAGGCCCTAAGAATAAAGGGGAGGCCATTTAAAACTGAGGTGAGAAGAAACTTTTTCACCCAGAGAGTTGTGAATTTGTGGAATTCTCTGCCACAGAAGCCAATTCACTGGATGAATTTAAAAGAGAGTTAGATAGAGCTCTAGGGGCTAGTGGAATCAAGGGATATGGGGAGAAGGCAGGCACGGGTTACTGATTGTGGATGATCAGCCATGATCACAATGAATGGCGATGCTGGCTCGAAGGACCAAATGGCCTCCTCCTGCACCTATTTTCTATGTTTCTAAGTTAGGTGGCCTGTAAATGTCTCAACTTTTCAGGGATTTTTTTCTCCCTCTCAGCCACAGACTAATCGATGAAAATTTAACTTTATCTATATATGCCGTATATATTTGCAAGAGTGTCTGTGAACTTTAACCTGACAATGAGTTCACACTGCTGTTCTGCTTCAAGAATGCAAAAGATCAATGCTTCCAGAGTTAGTAGTGGTAGGAATGACTGTCACAGAATTCACGTCAGTCGCAGAGAGTGGAACAAGTCAAGAGGCAAGGGTGTTTTATTGTCATACCAGACCAAGTGGACCCGTTGGGCCCATTCCTCAGTTAATTAAATCAGATAATTAAACAGTTTATTTTATTCATTTTTGAGATGTGAGTATTATGTACTTTGCATTTATATTTAATTTGCCTAATCCAAATCACCCAATTCTAGACACAATATATTTAACATATAAAGTGACTATTATGGCATCATATTTGTTCTGAAAATGAACATTACTTTCTTTATACTGTAAAGCAGAATACATTATAGTTCATGCCTCATAATTTCTTGGATGATGCCTCTTTAGAACGGGAGCAGTGGAGGACGTGTTTACCTAAAAGACCTGGATGTGTTTACCTAAAAGACCTTGCCAGGATGCTTGCAAATTTCTTTCTTCAATTGTCTTTTTCTTATTATTGGCTTTATCTCGTCTCTGTGCAATTGCTTTGAGCCACTGATGATATTCTGAATTGAGCTCCTGAAATGGTTTTTAAATCTGATTATAATCCTCATCCGTCTGCTATACAATGCATTACTAGCCCCAGCTCTGTTAAAAGTACACTTTATGATTCACAGCTGCAGCAATACGAGTTGTTGATTGCAATCCCGCATTAAAATGCAAGCCATGTATCTTAAAATGGATCTTTTTCAGCATTAAGTAAATTAGTTCAGAATGGATTAATATTTTAAAAACATTACTTATGAGCACAACACACAATTAGAGAGAGAGAGAAAGCATCTTTCAATCGTTTTATGTCCAGACTATTGAAATGGAATAATCACTGATTTCAATTTGACTGATGTCTTTTCATATCTGCATCTCTCGATTCGGCTTTTGGTACAATTTAAATTACAGATATGAACCAACATCCTTTTCATATGTAAGATTTCTGCTGTCGTATACAGGCTATGCATATGCTTTTATGACCTTTTGCATTAAATGAAACAAATTTGACTTTCTGGGGAGGTTATTGAAGGACTCTTTGGAGTATCTTTTTCTTTCCCTTGCAATACTAAGAATTGCAATACTAAGAATTGCAGCGCGGTGGTGCAGCGGTAGAGTTGCTGCCTTACAGCGAATGCAGCGCCGGAGACTCGAGTTCGATCCCGACTATGGGTGCTGTCTGTACGGAGTTTGTACGTTCTCCCCATGATCTGCGTGGGTTTTCTCCGAGATCTTCGGTTTCCTCCCACACTCCAAAGACGTACAGGTTTGTAGGTTAATTGGCTGGGTAAATGTAAAAATTGCCCCTAGTGTGTGTAGGGTAGTGTTAAAATGTGGGGATCGCTGGGCGGTGCGGACTCGGTGGGCCGAAAGGCCTGTTTCCGCTCTGTATCTCTAAACTAATTGGTATTGCGTTACCACCATCAAGAAGGTGGTATTTGTGAAATAGGACGGATTTGAGCTTCCTGAGACAGCTGCTAATACAGCTGGAAGTTACGTTACAGAACTAGAATTGCAGCAGCAGAACTAATATCTCAGCAAGGTAATCTAAGAATTTAATTCAAAGCGATCTAGAATTAAGAGAATTAAATTGAAACTCTCCTGCCTTTTCTTTGGGATATCGTAAAATGGACATTGAGGACTGTTTGCCTAATAGGATGTCAGTTACTTGTGTTGTTCAATAAAATTAACTCAAAGACAGTCTACAATTAAACCTTCATTCTAAACTCTGCTAAATATTTTCTAAGTATAAAAATATAGATTTGCTCAAAGCATCTCAAAGTGAAGGCAGAGTGGCATTAAGGTGGAGCTGCTGCTTTAAAGCGCCAGAGACCCGGGTTCGACCATGACTACGGGTGCTGTCTGTATGAAGTTTATACATTCTCCAAGGTACCAAGAGACCAAGGTAAATGAGCAGTAATGATATATAGCTCGGCACTTCTCAATCTGAACACAGTGGAGCAGGTATTTTCAGAGATGCAATAAAATGAAAGATAAATCTTTTTCTGTGTTCATGTCACTGTGTAGACCTCTCTAAATTATATATATATATATATATAAAAGAAAATAACTGCAGATGCTGGTACAAAGCGAAGGTATTTATTCACAAAATGCTGGAGTAACTCAGCAGGTCAGGCAGCATCTCAGGAGAGAAGGAATGGGTGACGTTTTGGGTCGAGACCCTTCTTCAGACTGATGTCAGGGGGGCGGGACAAAGGAAGGATATAGGTGGAGACAGGAAGATAGAGGGAGATCTGGGAAGGAAGAGAGGGACAGAGGAACTATCTAAAGTTGGAGAAGTCGATGTTCATACCACTGGGCTGCAAGCTGCCCAGGCGAAATATGAGGTGCTGTTCCTCCAATTTCCGGTGGGCCTCACTATGGCACCGGAGGAGGCCCATGACAGAAAGGTCAGACTGGGAATGGGAGGGGGAGTTGAAGTGCTCGGCCACCGGGAGATCAGTTTGGTCAATGCGGACCGAGCGCAGGTGTTGAGCGAAGCGATCGCCGAGCCTACGCTTGGTTTCACCGATGTAAATAAGTTCAATGTAAGTTGCTTCACTGGCAGTCTCTGAACGATCATTTGCAATAAGAAAATACACAAAAGAAAGTGCCCACACTGGGTGACGTTATCTGCAAGCAAATTCCCACATTGTACAAAAACTTATAACATTGTTTTTTAAAATATATTGCATCTTCCACATCTTCATAATATCCCAGACTCCCAAGGGAGAAAGCAGGAACGGGGTACTGATTCTGGATGATCAGCCATGATCATATTAAATGGCGGTGCTGGCTCGAAGGGCCGAATGGACTATTCCTGCATCAATCTTTCTATGTTTCTATGTTACCATCTTGAAGTCCTGTTATTGCAGTATTGTAATAAAGCCAAATTTTATTGTAGCACATTAAGAAATGTTAACCAACGTTATTGATTTAAATTTAATATTATACCTACAGAGTGCTTGATCAGATACCAGAAGTCCAGGAATTCCAAAGGCATGGAAGGAGGTAAAATGCAACACATTTTAGTTGATCAGTTGAGCTTATAGGACTTGGTATTACAATCCCTACTGTAATCGGCACCTTCTTAATCTCTTGAGTGGGGGTCGGGGTAAAGACTTCTTTGGGGTCATCAGGTGGGCACCCTCCTTCCTTGGTGTGTCATTGATAGGCCCACGACACCTCCAGAGGGCTCATCAGCGATACCTGGCATCCCAGGTGCGCTCCCCTCCGTTTTTACCCCTGTTGCTGGTCAATTCAGTCAATTCCATTTGGGGATTAATGTTTTATCTGCAACTATTTAAACAAGTCTGTTTTGAATGTCACAATTGAATCTGTAGCCAGTGTGTCGTCAGGTAGTGCCGCCAAATTATAACTACGCTCTACATCAATCAGCCTTCTTCTCTTCACCACTGGCTCTTCCAGTGATGTTACAGATGTGCTCTCTGGCCGTTGATTACTCTGCTCATAAGAACAGATCCACTTTGCTTACGAAATGTGTGGGAAGGAACTGCAGATGCTGATTTAAACCGAACAAACTGGACTGACTCAGCAGGTCAGGCAGCATCTCTGGAGAAAAGGAATAGGTGACATCTGCTGAAGAAGAATCTCAACCTGAAACGTCACCTATCCCTTTTCTCCGGAGATGTTGTCTGAGCCGCTGAGTTACTGTCTATTTGTGTCCATGCCTTGCCTATTTAAGCATCTGTCTAAATGCCTCTAACTAAAAGGTGGTAACAGTGTCTGATTCCAACACAACTTTCAGCAGCGTCTTCCCAATAACAAAGTCGGTATAAAAAAGTTGGTGTTTTGTGTCTATCTTCACTTTGCTTACCCTTTTCAAAGCTGTACCATCTCTGCCCATCCTAGTGGCAGTTCTTCCCAAAGCTCTTTGTGATGCCCTCTTTATCTGCTAGAGCAGAAAAATAATGGCTTTTAGGATCCCTATAGATCTCTGTCTCTCTTTCAACAGTGGTAGGTACATACACCGATCAGCCAAACCATTATGACACGACTCTGCCCAATTTATATGAATTCCCAAAAGAATTTCCTTGTGAATGTCTATCTGGTTTGTCCTTTGGTGTCAGTGTACAAAACAAAATCCTGGCAAATAAACTGGTGGCATTAAACATTTATTTGCCGGCACTTTCTCAAGCCAAATACCTTGGTGGATTGTAAAAACAAGGAGTTACAGATGCTGGATTACACAAAAGGACACAAAGTGCTGGAGTAACTCAGCAGGTCAGGCAGCACCTCTGGAGAACATGGATGAGTAATGTTTCTGGTTGGGGCCCCTTCTTCAGACTTGGGAGTGACTTCAGCCATTTTAGTGAGGCACATTCTGCTCCCTACGCCAGTGGTAACCTCAGGTTCCTTATAATACTTGACCTATTATGATTGTGGGTCTGGTAACACTTTGCAAAGTGCAAAACTGGGTTCTATGACACACTGGCATATCCAATACCATGTTATGGAGACACTAAACTTGATAGTAATTGCAACGTTAATTATCCAAATGAAAACAAAATCATGCAATGCTACAAAAGTAAGAATCATAGCATTAAGACAAGAGGATAAAGTTTCATCAGGGATATAGTTATAGACTCAAACAGCATACAAACAGGCCCTTTGGCCAAACTAGTCCATGCCAACCAAGATGCTCCATCTACACTAGTCCCATCTGCCTACATTTGGCCCATGTCTCTCAAAACCTTTCCACTCCATGCATCTATCCAAGGATCTGAGGGTTGATTTTTTATACCGACTTTGTTATTGGGAAGACGCTGCTGAAAGTTGTGTTGGAATCAGACACTGTTGCCAACTTTTAGTTAGAGGCATTTAGACAGATGCTTAAATAGACAAGGCATGGAGTGATTCAGTCCTATTTTGGGCAAATGGACAGCGCAGATGGGCAAGAAAGATCAGAGTGGACATGGTGGAATGAAGGGCCTGTTTCTGTGCTTCAGCGGCAAGACAATGTCAGCTTGATTTTTTTAGTGAGCAATTTTCCTGAGATTTTCAATGTTAAATCTGCAACGTTGATCTTTTTTCATTGTTACTTATTGTCTTGTGCTAAACTAATACAGAAATATTGCTTGTTAAGAGAACAAGAAATTGCATGGTATCTTTCACAGCCGGTTCAAGACCCAAAGTACTGAATCAATTTGTAAGTACTCTTACTGGTGTAAAGAAAACATGCTGTAAGATCATTCAAATAGCAAAATGATTATTAATGATAAATTATGTTGACTGAAGGATAGTGTAAGAAAATAACTGCAGATGCTGGTACAAATCGAATGTATTTATTCACAAAATGCTGGAGTAACTCAGCAGGTCAGGCAGCATCTCAGGAGAGAAGGAATGGCTGACGTAATATATCTGATTTGCTATAAATGGGTTTGCATTGGTATCAGCCATGAAGGCAGAATTTAAAAGTTGAAGAAATTATACATGTTAAATATTTCCAAAATGTATAACTACAACTTCAATGGATTTTAAAAAAACATTGAAGCTTTTTGCATATTTGATAATATTCTGTGAACATCCATAACCAAATAAATTGGATCATCGACTGCTAATGTTTTTATTACCATGGATGATGAACAGAGAAAATGTTGCAAAGTCAATTCCTGGTCCTTCACATAATGCCATGGGATCCTTGATCTATAAATCTACATGGCAAATTTGTTTTATTTCTCCTCATAACTTAATAGAAAGCAGTGTTTTCTCCACTTAGTGTAGCAGTCCCATTCAACTTTTTCATCCTATTTCAATAAACACATTGCTATTGCTAAAGGTAGACACAAAATGCTGGGGTAACTCAGTGGGTCAGGCAGCATCTTTGGAGAAAACGTATAGGTGATGTTTTGGGTCAGGATCCCTCTCCAGACAGATTGTAGGGGAGAGTGGGGTGGGAACTTGATGCAAAGAAGTCGAGGATAAATCAGGGCTGGCAATGGATGACCTCGGGCAAGGAGGTTCCCTGATAGGCCTGATGTTGGCTAGGGATGGAGTGATCCCAAGAGGGACACATCATTGCAAACGGTGGAACTGATTAACGAGCTTTCAGTGGAGGAAAAGGGGGAAAGGTGGGGGTAGATGCAGGAGGAGGGGAGGGGAGTGTTTGTAGATTTAGTTGGAATCAGACACTGTTGCCAACTTTTAGTTAGAGGCATTTAGACAGATGCTTAAATAGACAAGTCATGGAGTGATTCAGTCCTATTTTGGGCAAATGGACAGCGCAGATGGGCAAGAAAGATCAGAGTGGACATGGTGGAATGAAGGGCCTGTTTCTGTGCTTCAGCGGCAAGACAATGTCAGCTTGATTTTTTTAGTGAGCAATTTTCCTGAGATTTTCAATGTTAAATCTGCAACGTTCATCTTTTTTCATTGTTACTTATTGTCTTGTGCTAAACTAATACAGAAATATTGCTTGTTAAGAGAACAAGAAATTGCATGGTATCTTTCACAGCCGGTTCAAGACGCAAAGTACTGAAGCACTTTGTAAGTACTCTTACTGGTGTAAAGAAAACATGCTGTAAGATCATTCAAATAGCAAAATGATTATTAATGATAAATTATGTTGACTGAAGGATAGTGTAAGAAAATAACTGCAGATGCTGGTACAAATCGAATGTATTTATTCACAAAATGCTGGAGTAACTCAGCAGGTCAGGCAGCATCTCAGGAGAGAAGGAATGGGTGACGTTTCGGATCGAGACCCTTCTTCAGTCTGAAAGCTGGTCCTCTTCAGACTGAAGAAGGGTCTCGATCCGAAACGTCACCCATTCCTTCTCTCCTGAGATGCTGCCTGACCTGCCGAGTTATTCCAGCATTTTATGAATAAATACCTTTGACTGAAGGATACCAGAGGAAACAACTCTGTTTCAGGGAACCAGAAGATTCCTTTATTCCTCCTGAAATGTCCTCAGGAATCGTTTACCTGTCGGTGAAAGGCAAATGGAGCCTCAATTTTTAATATATTGTAGTGAAAATTCAGCCTAGATTATGTGTTTGTGTCTCTGGAGTAGAGACTGATTGAGTTGTTGGTCTTCATTTATAAAAAAATGTGCAAGCTGGTCCTGTTACATTGCACAACATCAAATGGTGAATTCGCTAAAGTTTGAAGGAAAAACAGGGTACCGGTGACTTTAATATGTCGATAGTTACTGAAAGAGAATATTGATTTGCTATCCAGGAGAACCCCCTAAGCAGAGAAGCCACTAATTAAAGCACAACACAAACAATTAGACTCAGGATTTAAAGAGAATTCAAGAGGATTTAAAGAGAATTCCTTGCAATAACAGTATAACAGTATAACAGAGCTTCATTAGTCATTCGGTACCAAGGTACCGAACGAAACTACATAGCAGTCATACAAAAAAGAACACAAGACACATGACCCCAACACAAACGTCCATCACAGTGACTCCAAACACCCCCTCACTGTGATGGAGGCAACAAAACTTCCACTCTCTTCCCCACGCCCACGGACAGACAGCTCGTCCCCGACCGACCCGCACAGTCCCCGCAAGGGGATGGAAGTCCCCGCGGCCGAGTCGCACCGGGCGCTGAAACGTCTCGCGGCCGAGCCGGGCGATGGACGGCCCCGTGACCGAGCACCTAAAGAAAACTATCCAACATTATATATCATGATGAATTAAATAATTCTTAGTGTAAATATTGCACGGCATCTTTGTCTTCTTCCAAGGCATGTTCTTACTTTTATTAATACATAATATATCTGATTTGCTATAAATGGGTTTGCATTGGTATCAGCCATGAAGGCAGAATTTAAAAGTTGAAGAAATTATACATGTTAAATATTTCCAAAATGTATAACTACAACTTCAATGGATTTAAAAAAAACATTGAAGCTTTTTGCATATTTGATAATATTCTGTGAACATCCATAACCAAATAAATTGGATCATCGACTGCTAATGTTTTTATTACCATGGATGATGAACAGAGAAAATGTTGCAAAGTCAATTCCTGGTCCTTCACATAATGCCATGGGATCCTTGATCTATAAATCTACATGGCAAATTTGTTTTATTTCTCCTCATAACTTAATAGAAAGCAGTGTTTTCTCCACTTAGTGTAGCAGTCCCGTTCAACTTTTTCATCCTATTTCAATAAACACATTGCTATTGCTAAAGGTAGACACAAAATGCTGGGGTAACTCAGTGGGTCAGGCAGCATCTTTGGAGAAAACGTATAGGTGATGTTTTGGGTCAGGATCCCTCTCCAGACAGATTGTAGGGGAGAGTGGGGTGGGAACTTGATGCAAAGAAGTCGAGGATAAATCAGGGCTGGCAATGGATGACCTCGGGCAAGGAGGTTCCAATAGACAATAGACAATAGGTGCAGGAGTAGGCCATTCAGCCCTTCGAGCCAGCACCGCCATTCAATGCGATCATGGCTGATCACTCTCAATCAGTACCCCGTTCCTGCCTTCTCCCCATACCCCCTCACTCCGCTATCCTTAAGAGCTCTATCCAGCTCTCTCATCCAACGAACTGGCCTCCACTGCCTTCTGAGGCAGAGAATTCCACACCTTCACCACTCTCTGACTGAAAAAGTTCTTCCTCATCTCCGTTCTAAATGGCCTACCCCTTATTCTTAAACTATGGCCCCTTGTTCCCTGATAGGCCTGGTGTTGGCTAGGGATGGAGTGATCCCAAGAGGGACACATCATTGCAAACGGTGGAACTGATTAACGGGCTTTCAGTGGAGGAAAAGGGGGAAAGGTGGGGGTAGATGCAGGAGGAGGGGAGGGGAGTGTTTGTAGATTTAGAGGAGGAAGGGGGAGAAGGGGAAAGAGGGAGGGGAGTGTTTGTAGATTTAGAGGAGGAAGGGGGAGAGGGGAGAAAGAGGGAGGGGAGTGTTTGTAGATTTAGAGGAGGAAGGAGGAGAGGGGGGAAAGAGGGAGGGGAGTGTTTGTAGATTTTGTTTCCTATTGCTATTGGTTTATTAGTGTTATGTTTGCCGAGATGCAGTGGAAAGTTTTAATTGTGTGCTATCTGGTTAAGTCATACCATGCAGTACAACCAAGGCATTGAACCCGGGATCAAACCCGCTCTATCGCTGCACCACCGTGCCACCCCGTTGCACCACCGTGCCACATTGGCAATACCAAATCTGGCATGGGTGTCCTTGTTATCCAGATTTCCCAGGGCCAGGGATTTGGTGTCTACCATTGACCTACTGTGATCAGATGTGGATTGCGGTGAATCAACACTATCTTGGCGGCTGGAGTTAATGTGCGCCATCACATGGAGCACTTCATGATGGTGGACGTCATTAAGATGGTAGTCATTAAGGTAGGCTGCCTTGCTTTAGTTTAGGTTAGAGATACAGCGCGGAAACAGGCCCTTTCGGCTCACCGGGTCCGCACCGACCTGCGATCCCCGCACATTAACACCATCCTACACACACGAGGGACAATTTTTACATTTACCAAGCCAATTAACCTCTACGTCTTTGGAGTGTGGGAGGAAACCGAAGATCTCGGAGAAAACCCACGCAGGTCACGGGGAGAACGTACAAACTCCGTACAGACAGCACCCCTAGTCGGGATGGAACCCGGGTCCCCGGCACTGCATTTGCTGAAAGGCAGCAACTCTACCGCTGCGCCACCGTGCCGCTGAGAATACAGGAAAAATTAAGCGCCACTGTGTGGCCTGGTTTGGCACTGGGAAGATAGTGGTTTTCCTAATGCAGGGTGGAAACCACTGAATGGAGTAGCGAGAGGATCAAAATGTCCGCAAATACTGCTGCCAGCTTTCCCACACAGGCTCTTTGGACACAGCTGGGGCCTCCGTCTGGGCTGTTACCTTCCATGGGTTTGCTCTCAGGAAGGTGGATCTAACATCTGTGACATGGGGTACAGGCTCACCTGAGGCTGACGTCATTCCACTGATGTTCTGCTCAAAGTGAGCACAGATGCATTGGGTCCGTAGGAGAGGGATATGTTGTTGCCCATGCATTTTGTGGCCCATGGTGGCATGCAAGCCTTGTCACAATGGACAGGTTGCCTATTGGTTAGCCTGGGTCTCCAACTTGGTCTGGAAATTCTTCTTGACATTCTAACTACTAAAGCAAGTCAAACATGAAGTTTCTGTATCCTCTGTTTGCTCACTGAAAATAATGACAAGTGCTTCTTCTGGTGTTAAAAAAAAAGAATCCCAGATTCAGGAAGGATTCAAAGCAAATCCATAATCACCCCCGAGTTAGATGATTGAAAGTGGAGCTCAAATTAGTCTCAATACTGAAAGCAGGGGGAGATTCTTTGCTCTGACTTTTAATTTCGGTTGATATCTATTTATAAGATGGAGGTTGTGATATCAAACCAGCAGCAAATCCATGCTGGATGTGAACAAAACCACTGATTCTATTCTCTCCTTAGGGATTAAGATTAATTTGCTTCCACTCGTGTTCCATTGGTTTTGTGATGAAGAAAGTAGGACTCACTGTCACTGCCATTGGGGGGACAAATACTTTACAGGGCATGAGGAATGTGCACTTTGGTCTTTTGAATCCTCCTGACTTGAGATTTTGAGTGTCTCTCCAAATGCAAGACCCCCACCTCCATGATCAGCCTGGGATTTCTGGGAGTCATTGGGGACGTTACACTTTCCAAAGGAGGCGTGGAGAGCAAACTTGGATTGTTTCCTCCGCCCACCTGGTAATTCATAATCATAATAATCATAATCATACTTTATTAGCCAAGTATGTTTTGCAACATACGAGGAATTTGATTTGCCAATAAAAACCAACAAGACACACAAAATACATGTTAACATGAACATCCACCACAGTGACTCCTCCACATTCCTCATTGTGATGGAAGGCGAAAAAAAGTTCAATCTCTTCCCTTCTTTGTTCTCCCGCGGTCGGGGGCCTCGAGACTTCTGTTGACGGGACGATCTTACTCCTGTAGCCGGTGGTCGGACCCTCCGCATCGGGGCGATCAAGCTCCTGCATCGGGGAGAATCTCAGCTCCCCCACACTGGGTGATCTGACCCCGGGTCGGGGCTAGTCGACTCTGGAGCTTCCTGACATCAGTCTCCACCCGAGACTGTGAGTTCCTCGATGTTGAAATCCGCAGGTCGCGGTTGGAGCGTCGATCCCAGACAAGGGATTGCTCACTCTGATGGTAAGTCCACGGCCCCATGGTGGGGCTCAAAGCCAGTCCCAGACAAGGCCTCCAGCTCCACGATGTTAGGCCGCAGATCGACCGGAGATACGATCCGGAAAACAATCGCATCTCTGGCAAGGTAAGAGATTGAAAAAAAGTTTCCCATGATTCCCTCCCCCGCACCCCACATAAAACAAACCAGAGACCATTTACACAAACTTTTTAAAACACACTAAAAATAACAAAAAAGATGAAAAGAGAGAGAGGCCGTTGGCAAGGCTGCCATCGCTGACGGCGCCACCCAGTGGTATCTATACAAAGGTGGTAATTCCTTGTTGTAATGTGTGATGAGTGAATCTTTCATGGCCCTCCAGCTCACAGATGTGGCACCAGCATGCCGCCCTTATTAGTGAACCTTTCCAGCTCCAAAAGTTGCAACTCTAACCTTGAAGAAAATCGTCAAGAAGTAAACACGTTGATCCCTTTGGCCAATCCATTCCATCCCCAAACCCTATGCTCTCTCTGGAGTACAGAAATTAATTTAGGGACTAATCTACCCCTGTTAGAATCAACTAACTCAACATTGCCCAATGCTTGCACTTGAATAAAATGATTCAAGGCTACATGAGGTCTTGTCTTTGTGCACTGAGGTCTCAAGGGTGAAGTGACATTCAAATATAGTGTAGAAGTGCAACCTCATTTATATTTTCATGAGGTAATCAATCATAATGTGCAGAATAACATTTTCACATTGTAAGAACAGTTCCATAATGTAGGACAGAATAATATATAGCGTATAATAACAGGTCCCTTGTATTTGTTATGGTGTGGTGACACCTGGTGGCAGCCCAAGGGCACAACAAACCATCGGCGCTAGAGGGCAGCGTCTCAGTGTGGGAGGTGCCAGCCATGGGGGCGGTACCTGAGTTGGTATTTAAAGCCGGGCAACCCCCTTGACCAGGGTGGAGTAGGGAGCTGTACTGGAGAGAATAAACACGTCTAGTGCACGCAACTCGTGTCCGATTAGTTTTTGGCGGGGCTCCTTCTCGTCCCGCTACAATGGACACAATACAGACATCAACTTTGGTGGTACAGTGGGGCAGCTGATAGAGCTGCTGCCTCGCCATGCCAGAGACCTGGGTTCGATCCTGACCTCCGTTGCTGTCTGCGTGGAGTTTGCACATTCTCCTTGTGACCGCGTGGGTTTTCTCCGGGCGCCTCGGGTTCCTGCCCCATCCCAAAGACGTGCGGATTTGTAGGTTAATTGGCCTCTTTAAATTGCCCCTAGTGCATGGGGAGTGAACAAGTGTGAACAGGTGATCGATCAATGGCCGGCGTGGATTTGGTGGGCCGAAGGGCCTGTTTCCATGATGTATCTCTAAACTCTAAATTTACACTGGACCAGTTCATAAAAGCCCTTAACTCCGTACCTCTGAAAAACACAACTAAATTTAATATTAATCAAATTCTGATGCAGTATAACTGAAGGATGAAGATGACTGGATGGTGATATTCTTGCTGTAACCCTCATACAAGGCATTACATGATTAACCAGCTCACTTCACATTAAATCTGGTTAGTAGTGGGCTGTCAATACTCTAATCCCCATCAACTGTTGAAGATTGCCTTAAAATCGTTTGGAGATCAAATGGGATTCAACAAAATGACTTTGAGAAGTTATTTTGCACAACAAGCTGAATCTATTGATTGTGTGAAAGGAAGTTTTGATTGTTGATAGGAGCTGTTGAAAGAGCATTTGGAGAATGTGAATTAGAACGTTCACGGCACAGACACATTGACTGTTGTGGAATTCCATGCAAGTGATAGAAGTGATAGATTGATCAATATACTTCCAGCTTATTCATTGGGCCTTGACCCTGAGCCACCCTCAGCAGTTGTTCTTGTATTCAACCTTTACTTTTCAACCTTCTCCCTCTGAATCAATGTTTGTAAAGACTGGGCAATGAAGGGAGATTAGACTATTAATGAATGGGATGATGGAGTCAAAGATACTGCACAGAAACAGGCCCTTCAGCTCACCGAGTCCACACCGACCACCTATCTACACTAATCTTACATTAATCACACCTTTTAAAATCGTCCCCAAAGAAGGGGAGAGATTGAACTTTTGTTCACCTTCCATCACAATGAGGAATGTGGAGGAGTCACTGTAGTGGGTGTTCATGTTAAAATGTATTTTGTGTGTTCTGTTGCTTTTAATTGGTATGACTGTATGGAAAAACAAATTCCTCGTATGTTAGAAACATTGAAACATAAAAAATAGGTGCAGGCGGAGGCCATTCGGCCCTTCGAGCCAGCACCGCCATTCATTGTGATCATGGCTGATCGTCCACAATCAATAACCCGTGCCTGCCTTCTCCCCATATCCCTTGATTCCACTAGCCCCTAGAGCTCCATCTAACTCTCTCTTAAATCCATCCAGTGATTTGGCTTCCACTGCCCTCTATGGCAGGGAATTCCACAAATTCACAACTCTCTGGGTGAAAAAGTTTTTTCTCACCTCAGTTTTAAATGGCCTCCCCTTTATTCTAAGACTGTGGCCCCTGGTCCTGGACTCGCCCAACATTGGGAACACTTTTCCTGCATCTAGCTTGTCCAGTCCTTTTATAATTTTGTATGTTTCTATAAGATCCCCTCATCCTTCTAAACTCCAGTGAATACAAGCCCAGTCTTTTCAATCTTTCCTCAAATGACAGTCACGCCATCCCAGGGATCAATCTCGTGAACCTACGCTGCACTGCCTCAATTACAAGGATGTCCTTCCTCGAATTAGGAGACCAAAACTGTACACAATACTCCAGATGTGGTCTTACCAGGGCCCTATACAACTGCAGAAGAACCTCTTTACTCCTATACTCCTAAATAGTTTTCTACATGGGATTCTACACATTCTAAATGTTTTTTTAAGCTGGTCACGTTGGCCTTGAATTGGGCCAGTTGAGCTGCTACTCTCTGGACGGGTGTAAAATCACCTGTGATTTGCGGGCCACCTTGTTGCGTGAATGCTAATCTCGGATGAGGTTCATAAACTTTTCCCACACAACCTCTTTTGACGTCATGTTTTTTTTTTACCAAGAATGGCCTCTGGGACGCACAACAAAAGGACAGATGGAACTGTACAAACTGCATTCCAGCATTTATCCAGAGTCTGTAGGAAAAGAACTGCAGATGCTGGTTTAAATCAAAGGTAGACACAAAATGCTGGAGTAACTCAGCGGGTCAGTCAGCATCTCTGGAGAGAAGGAATGGTCTCGACCCGAAACGTCACCCATTCCTTCTCTCCCGAGATGCTGCCTGACCCACTGAGTTACTCCAGCATTTTGTGTCTAGCTTCATCCAGGGTCTGTCAGGGGAGGCGTGAAAATTACTGAAGAAAATGAAACATAAAATATGAATGTAAACTGTTAATCTTTTTCTGAGGGCTTTCGTTGCCTAATTGCAATGTGATAGAGGATGTCACTGTAATTTAAGTGCTTGTAATGATTATTATAATTATCAATGTTTTGAATAATTACTATTGTCAGTGTGGAGTGGAGAAGTGTTGCTAATGGTGTCCTATTTCCAGTCTGATCGATGAGCGTAACATTTCTGAAATATGACATGCTTAATCTTTGAAATCCAGCAAACTCGTAGTGCAAGCACAGAAAATGCTCTTCAGCACACCCAGCCCACGCTGATCATTAAGCTTCCTGACTCCATATTCCCATCAGAAGTGGGATAACATAGAATTAGTGTGAGTGGGTGATCGATGGTCGGCGTGGACATGGTGGGCTGAAAGGTCCGTTTCCATGCCTTATGTTTCAATCAATCAACTCCTCCCACCTCCACCATTCACCTACACATGAGGTACAATTAATAGTGGCCAATACCAACCTGTACTTCTTTGGTGGGGCGAAATGGGGGACCTTGGGTTTGGGAATCCCAATTGCAAACCCCCCACGAACAAAACTTGGAGTCAGGTTTGAACCCAGGTCTCTGGCATTGTGAGACGGCAACTCTACAAGCCACATTAGTATGCCATTCACAAAGTACCTCAGGCACCAGTCAGATTTGAATAGCAAAAGTTGGATGCATTTTCAAGGCAGGATGTGACCTTCCTGGAGCAGAACATTTCACACTGAGTTGAGGAGACTATCTTTTTCCCATGTACTTCAGCTCTTAAGAACAATTTACCACCAGGATGTGTGAGACTCAAAGGGTTCATTTGTTCCATTTTGGGGCCAACCAGGCTGCCATTGCAATATTCATCCTTACATTAGAAAGGTATTGACATTATTAGTTGTCAAAGTTTCATGCCCAGTGTTTTCCTGTAACGGTGAAAGTAAAGATGACATATTTGGGGATCCCTGGATATCAATGGGTTTCAAGAGGTCGGTAAGAGAAGGAGGAATAAAGGAAGCATTTAGCCGATATAGAGTATTGAAAACAAACGAGGATCTTCACGTATAGGATGTGTCGCGGGGCATTAAGAGAAGAGATTACAAGGGCAGAGGAGGTATGAATGATTCCTGGCAGACAAGATTGCCCAAGGCATTTTATGTGTTTTTTTACTAGGGAACCTGGGAAAGAGTCGGACCAGAATGTAACAATAGTGTGGAGCCCGAGGACATGGGTCGTAAATGAACCTTCTCATCTGTGTTTACTAAGGAGAAAGACATTGTAGTTGCAGATGTTGGAGAAGTGGATGGGAATATTTCACAACATGTTAACATTAAAAACTTTGGATGTCTCCGAGGAAACAAAGTGGAATAAATCCCCAGGGCCTGATGAGAGATAGTCCAGGCTGTGACGGGAAGCAAGGCACGAGCTTGCAGTGCCCTGACAGAATTCTAAATCTTTGCTGACAATAGGTGGGGTGAATGGAGGATCACAAATGTGATACCTTTATTTAAGAAGATCAGAATAAGCCAAGTCGTAATAGCCGGTAATGGGAAAGGTATCAGAAAAGATTCTGAGGGACAGCATTAATCTACACTCGGTAATACAAGGATTGACCAGGGACAGTGAGCACAGCTATGTTAGTGGGAGGTCAATTGTGACTAATTTGATTGAATACTTTGAAGAGGTAACAAAATGTATTGATGAGGACAGTGA
Source organism: Rhinoraja longicauda (assembly GCF_053455715.1). NCBI lineage: Eukaryota > Metazoa > Chordata > Chondrichthyes > Rajiformes > Arhynchobatidae > Rhinoraja > Rhinoraja longicauda. Next base: position 51,499,039 of record NC_135966.1, read on the forward strand.
GATTGATATGGTTTGCATGGGCCTCAGTCAGCTCTTTGATTAGATCACAATTGGATGGTGGTTCATTGGACCGTATGGCGGCACCAGCTAGTTGGCAAATTCAATCTAAAAATTGACTTAGTAATATGAGGCAAAGGGTGATAATGGAGATTTAATTTTTGTGACCAATGGTGTACCACATGGATTGGTGCTGGCACCTTCACTGTACATCATTCCTAGTTTGGATGTGAATACATAGAGAAGGTATAGTTGCTAAGTTTGCGAATGAGACATGAATTGATGGTGGGGTTAACAGTCTTTGAAGAATGATACTGATCATCTGGTAAATTGGCAGGAATGGATTTGGCAAATGGAACGTAATTGTGATAAGTGTGAGGTAATGTACTTTGGAAGGAATAATAAAGGTGGGGCATGCAACAGGAATGGCAAGGGTCTCGTAATATCGAGGAACAGAGCATATTGGTGTATCAATCGATAGATTCTATTCATAAATCCTGGAAGGTGGCAATGCAGGTAGACAGGGTGGTGAGGAAAGTGTGTGAGTTTCTGTGATAGCCAAGGCATTGAGCAAAGACGTTATGTCAGAACTTTATAAAATATTGGTTAGGTCACAGTGGGGTGCAGTGTGCACCAGGCTATAGGAAGGATTGGTTGGGTAAGAGTGCGTGCAGAGGAGATTCACCAGGATATTGCCTCAGCTGGAATATTTCAGTTGTGAGGGGACGCGCGACACTCTGGCCTTGTTCTTTTTGGACCGGAGGAGGCTGAGGGAGGACCTGATGGAAGGGTACAAAATCATGAGGGCCACAAATAGGGTAGTTAGATACTTTCCCTCAAAACGGAGGAAAAGTAAAGTAAAAGATCACATGTTGAAGGTGAGGAGTTAGTGAACAAGAAGAAAGCTGAGGAGAAATGTTTTCACTCAGAAGTTGGTTGCAATCTGTAACGCACTGCCTGAGAAGTGGTGAAGGCAGGTAGGTACTCTCACCACATTTTAAAAGGATCGGGATGATCACTTGAATTAGAGTCATAGAGTCATAGAGTGATACAATGTGGAAACAGGTCCTTTGGCCACACCGGCCAACATGTCCCAGCTACACTAGTCCCACCTGCCAGCATTTGGTCCATATCCCTCCAAACCTGTCCTATTCATCATGTATCTGTCTAACTGCTTCTTAAATGATGGGTTAGTTCCTGCCTTAACTACCTCCTCTGGCAGTTTGTTCCATACATCCACCACCCTTTGCCAAAGCATAATAGGCTGTGGACCAAGTACTGGCAAATGGGATCAGTTTAGATGGTTACAGGCTGGTCGCACTGTCATGGTGAGCTAAGCCCATCCATGAACTCGCGTGCTGTCCAATTCCCCTCGAACCCATTGCAGACGTTGGACTATGTCTCTGGAACCATTGTGCTGCAATGCTGGGATCTACACCGATCAGCCAAAACATTATGACCACTGACAGGTGAAGTGAATAACATTGGTTATCTTGTTACAATGGCACCTGTCAAGGGGTGGGATATATTAGGCAGCAAGTGAACAGTCAGTTCTTGAAGTTGATGTGTTGGATGCAGGAGAAATGGGCAGGAGTAAAGACCTGAGCGACTTTGACAAGGGCCAAATTGTTGTGGCCAGACGACTGGGTCAGAGCATCTCTGAAACGGCAAGGCTTGTGGGGTGCTCCCGGTCAGCAGTGGTGAGTACCTACCGACAGTGGTCCGAGGAGGGACAAACCACAAACCGGCAACAGGGTGATGGGTGCCCAAGGCTCATCGATGCGCGAAGGCAACGAAGGCTATCCCGTCTGGTCCAAACCGACTGTGGGAAGACGACAAGCCGGTGGAGGGAGTGTGATGCTCTGGGCAGTGTTCTGCTGGGAAACCCTGGGTCCGGCCATTCATGTGGACGTCAATTTGACACGTGTCACCCACCTAAACATCGTTGCAGACCAGGTACACCCCTTCATGGCAATGGTATTCCCTGATGGCAGTGGCCTCTTTCAGCAGGATAATGGGCCCTGCCACACTGCACACATTGTTCTGGAATGGTTTGAGGAATATGATGAAGTGTTCATGGTGTTGCCCCTGGTTGCCCAGACTGGGAAGTTTTACTGTTTGTGTGTTTTTGCATCAATAATCAGACTCAACATTTCAAAGCCATGCATTGGACAGACCATTGTAGCACAACAATGATGGTGCGTTTGTCCGAGAGTTATCTGGTGATATAATTGGTTAGCATACGACAACATGCGGAGGAATCACTAAGTGTGACGAACATGGTGCTCCCTTGGTGTGATCCAGATGCACACCGGCTTCACACTCCCTGGTTCATCATGATGTGTCTGAATCCTCCCCATGCCAGCAATGCTAATTGCCAGCTGCACAACCAGCAGGGGAGGTCACAGTGGACATGGTTCAACACTCCTTAAACAGGAATAGAGCGATATAAAAGGGATGGTGTGTTGTTGCTTGGTACTGCTGGATGCCACCATTGTGCCACAAGTAGCCACTGCCCCACTGCTCAAGCGATCCAGAGCCTGTCTGTGTGCAGTCTGTCTGTCTGTGTGTGTGCAGTTGTCTGTCTGTCTGTGTGTGTGCAGTCTGTCTGTCTGTGTGCAGTCTGTCTGTCTGTGTGTGTGCAGTCTGTCTGTGTGTCTGTGTGCAGTTGTCTGTCTGTCTGTGTGCAGTTGTCTGTCTGTCTGTGTGTGTGCAGTCTGTCTGTCTGTCTGTGTGCAGTCTGTCTGTCTGTGTGTGTGTGCAGTCTGTCTGTCTGTCTGTCTGTCTGTCTGTCTGTCTGTGTGTGTGTGTGCAGTCTGTCTGTCTGTCTGTGTGCAGTCTGTCTGTGTGTGTGCAGTCTGTCTGTCTGTCTGTGTGCAGTCTGTCTGTCTGTGTGTGTGCAGTCTGTCTGTCTGTGTGCAGTTGTCTGTCTGTCTGTCTGTGTGCAGTTGTCTGTCTGTCTGTCTGTGTGCAGTCTGTCTGTCTGTCTGGGTGCAGTCTGTCTGTCTGTGTGCAGTTTACATGCACTCCTTTGACCTCATGAGTTTGCTTCCAGGTGCTCTGGTTTCCTCCCACATCTCAAAGACATGCAGATTGGTAGGTTGGACGTGCTGGTGCATTGCCCGCAGTGTGCAGGTGAGTGGGAGGATCAGAGGGGAGAGTTGGTGGGACTTTGGGAAGAATAACATAGGATTGGTGAAACTGGGTGTGGACTCAGTGGACTGATAGGCCCTGCATCTGTGCTCTGTCACTTGTTCTCGCCTTCAATGGAAGACAGAATCAAATTATTTGAAGATGCATTTGTTGCAGAAACGATCAGTCAGATGAGTCTCATGAGTTTTCAGAAGGCAATGGAAACGGCCTTGGTGAGCTCTAAGGTGTGAGGCCTTGGAGGAAAGATCACCTGAGCCGATAAATTGTTTAGCTTAGTTTATTATGGTCATGTGTAATGAAAGGCTTTTTTGTTGCTTGCTATCCAGACAAATGAGAAGACTACACATGATTACAATCAAGCTGTCCACAGTTTACAGATACAGGATAACTGGGATATTATTATTTAGGGCATGATAAAGCCCGATAAAGTCTGATTAAAGATAGTTCAAAGGTCCCCAATGAGGTAGATGGTAGTTTGGGACCACCCTGTAGATGGTGAGAGGACATTTCAGTTGCCTGGGAGATGATAGCCTGGTATTCATCAGTTGGGTTATGGTGAAGGGGTAGGTATGAGGAAGTGCCTGAGAGGTCTTTTCCAGCTTTCCCTCCCCTATTCCATCAGTCATGTTTAAGACATTAAAATCAGCTTTGCCATAATTTAGGGCTTTAACATGAGAAGCATGTCCTGTCTTTTCCATGACTGTAGGTAATCTGGTAGAATTACTGTCACTGATCCCAAAGTTCTCCTCCATTGACATTCCAGTCACTTGCCCTGCCTCACTTTCCAACAAGCTGATGATCATCTGGAAGTCGAGAGTCTAGTTGCAGAGCGGATTGCTGACTCCAAGCTCCACACGTATCAAGGGTCTCGACCTGAAACATCACCCATTCCTTCTCTCTAGAGATGCCGTCTGTCCCGCTGAGTTACTCCAGCATTTTGTATCTATCTTCGAGTTTGGAGATGAGCTTGGTTGGGATAATGATATTCAAAGCAGAACTACAGTCAATGAATAAGAGTCCGACAGAGATGTCCTTCTTATCCAGGAGTTCCAGGGATGAGTGTTGGGACAGGGAGATGGCATCAGCCATGGATCTGTTGTGGCAGTAGGCAAGTGACAATGGATCAAGGCTGCTTGGCAGACTGGATTAAAAGTGTGCCACAACCAGCCTCTCGATGCACTTCATGATGGTCGATGGACCGTTATCATTAATGCATGACATCTTGCTTGTCACTGGCACTTGGATGATAGTGGACTTTTTGAAGCAGGTGGGTACTTTAGATGAGAGTAGGGGGAGATTAAAGACATCCGTGAACGCTCTGGGAATTTGGTTCGCACAGTTGCTAAGGACAAGGCCAGGGTCTCCTTCTGGATCAGTTGCTTCCTGTGGGTTCACCCTCAGTCACGGTGATCTAACTTCTGTAAGGGACCCTGGGAAAGGGCACACTCGAGCCTGACTGGATGGATATCATCGCCCTGTCGGACCTCTGCTGAAGGCGAGCATGGAATACATTAAGTTAATCAGGGAGGGCCACACTATCACCAGCGATGCTGCTGCCTGACTTCACTTTGCAGATAGTTATTGTATTCAGGTACTGCCACAGTTGACAGGTGTCCGTCCAAGTGATTCGTGTTTGTCCCAGTATTGTCTCTTGACATTCCTGATCGTTTGGCTTGTACGCAGCGGTCTTGTCCCTCACTGGGAATGGACCATGGCTTCATCAATCCATGGTCTTTTCTTTTAGTTTTAGAGATACAGCGTGGAAACAGGCCCTTCGACCCACCGTCCACACCGACCAGCGATCCCCCCACATTATCCTACACACACTAGGGACAATTCTACATTTATACCAAGCCAATTAACCTACAAACCTGTACGTCTTTGGAGTGTGGGAGGAAACCGAAGATCTTGGAGAAAACCCACGCGGTCACGGGGAGAACGTACAAACTCCGTACAGACAGCACCCGTAGTCAGGATCGAACCCTGGTCTCTGGCGCTGTAAGGCAGCAACTCTACCTCTGTGCCACCGGTTGGGAATTACTCTGAGTTTTCTTCGCCACTCACTCCTCCACACACTTCCTGATCAAGTCAGTCACGGCAGTGGCCTATTCATCCAGGTTGGCCACAGATTCCCTGAATATGGACCAGTCCAGACTCAAAGCAGGATGTCATCTGTTTCTGCAGACCAGCACAAAACAACGATCATCCTGCTTCAGTGTTTGTTTGTAAGCAGGGAGTAAAACCACAGCTAGATGATCAGATTTTCTGAAATGTAGCTGAGGAATGGAGTGGTTGGTGTTTTTTATGGATATGTAGCAGTGGTCGAGGGTATTCTGGCCACTGGTGGGACAAGAGACACAGTAATTGTCCTGGTGTGATATCTAATCTAAAATGCTTCTCAGAGATATAGTTTATTTGTCATTCCACTCCTTACAGATCATGCAACAAATGGGACGAAACAGAGTGACTCTGGGGGCCATAGTGCAATACAATGCAAAACATATGGACAGGGGGTGACAGTGCAGTACAATACGATACAGTACAGTACAGTTAGACAGTGCAATACAATGCAAAACATATGGACAGGGGGTGACAGTGCAGTACAATACGATACAGTACAGTACAGTTAGACAGTGCAATACAATACAATACATATAGACAGGAGATTAAAGCATGTAAACGGTAAAAGGTAAAGTATTTAAAGTGTTTAAAGAGTTTAAATCATGTAAACGGTGAATTAAAAACCATCAATGAGAGCAGGTAACTTATTGATTGCACATTAGATGAGATTATAAAGTGCAGAGTGCTGGGTGAGGTGCTAACTACCCCCCGAGTCAGGTGGGGCAGTTCAGTAGACGAACAGCCTGAGGGAAAAAGCTGTTCCTGAACCTGGTGCTTCTGCAGCTAATGCTTCTCAGCCTTCTTCCGGAAGGCAGCGGGTCAAATAGACCTTGGAAGGGGTGAGAGGAGTCCCTCGTGATGCTGCAGGCTTTACTTTTGCACCTTCTGTTCTTTGTGGTCTGGTATCTGTTATAACTTTGTTATGACTCTGGACAGACCACAAGTACACGTGTTTAAAGGTTTGAAAGCTGGAGCTTAAATCCAGGCTGTTTATTCCGCGGCCACCTGGAACCAGCGTGACCACCAAATCACGTCATTCTCATATATACATCTTACTACGCGGGCAAACAAAGTAGTCCTTGTGATACAACAAAGTAGTCCTGCGATATCGCAACGACTTCCTCTGTAAATGTCACTGATGGCAGGGAATCTGGTCCCAGTGATGTGCTGGGCTGTCTTCACAACATGCGGCAGGGCCTTCCTGCCTGCAGCTGAACAGGTCCCATGCCAGTGATGCAGCAGGACTCGATGGTGCATCTGTAAATATGCAGATGATACTAAGATAGGTGTAGTAGTTGATAGTGAGGTAGATTTTCAAAGTCTACAGAGAGACTTGGGCCTTTTGGAAGGGTGGGCTGAAAGATGGCAGATGGAGTTTAATGCTGATAAGTGTGAGGTGCTGCATTTTGGTAGGACAAATCAAAATAGGACGTACAGGGTAAATGGTAGGGAATTGAGGAATGCAGTGGAACAGAGGGATCTGGGAATAACTGTGCATTGTTCCCTGAAGGTGGAATCTCATGTGGATAGGGTGGTGAAGAAGGCGTTTGGTATGCTTGCCTTTATAAATCAGAGCATCGAGTATAGAAGTTGGGATGTAATGTTAAAATTGTACAGGGCATTGGTGAGGCCGAATCTGGAGTATGGTGTGCAGTTCTGGTCGCCAAATTATAGGAAGGATGTCGACAAAATGGAGAGGGTACAGAGGAGATTTACTAGAATGTTGCCTGGGTTTCAGCACTTAGGCTACAGAGAGAGGTTGAACAGGTTGGGTCTTTATTCTTTGGGGCGTAGAAGGTTGAGGGGGGACTTGATAGAGGTTTTTTAAATTTTGAGAGGGACGGACAGAGTTGACGTGGGTAGGCTTTTCCCTTTGAGAGTGGGGAAGATTCCAACAAGGGGACATAGCTTCAGAATTGAGGGACAAAGGTTTAGGGGTAACATGAGGGGGAACTTCTTTACTCAGAGGGTGGTGGCTGTATGGAATGGGCTTCCGGTGGAAGTGGTGGAGGCTGGCTCGATTTTATTATTTAAGAGTAAATTGGATAGGTATATGGATAGGAGGGGATTAGAGGGTTATGGTCTGAGTGCAGGTAGATGAGACTAGGTCAGGGAGAATGGTCGGCGTGGACTGGTAGGGCCGGACAGGCCTGTTTCCATGCTGTAGTTGTTATATGTTATATATGTTATATATGTTATATATGTTATATGTTATATGTAGAACCTGGAGAGAACGGATGTACCCAGACCAACTCTCTTTAGCCTCCTTATGAAGTACAGGCGTTGTTGAGCCTTCTTCACTAAGGAGGAGGCGTTCTAACTCCAGGAGAGATTGTCTGTGATATGCACTCCCAGGAACATTCTCCTCCCCCCCCCCCCCCCCCCCCCCATTACCCTGGTAGCTCCATTCCGAAGAATTCCAATCTGTAGAAGGGTTCGACCCGAAGCATCACCTGTTCCTTTTCTCCGGGGATACTGTCTGACCCACTGAGTTACTGCAGCTTTTTGTGTCCATCTTCCATTCCTCACCTTCCTTCAGATTTGCTGCCAAATGAAGCTACAAAGGTGAGGAAATGCCTCCCTCTGGTGGCTGAGTTCATAATTACTGATTGTTCCAAGATTTGCTGCCCTGTGCATGAGTGGACCTGCTAGCTATCTCCCTCAGCATTGTCGGGAAGGAAATTGAATCAGAAAGGAGTTAGTTTGCACCCAGTGTTTTCTTAAATCCTAAAAAATAGCGTCCAGTGAAACTATTTGTAGTTGTGGTCTACAGCTCTGTATAGGAAACAACACTTCTCCACAGGGATAGATCTCTATTTCAGGCATACGGAACTAGAGAGAAGGGTCCCAACCTGAAACATTTCCTATCCATGTCCTCCAGGGATGTTGTCTGACCTGCTGAATTCCTGCAGCACTTTGTGTTTTTGCACCTCTATTTCAGGATATTTAATCAATTAAATTAAGAGGCTTTAATTTATGTTGGTTTGTGCCTCAAGGTTCTCAGATGCAGTGTATCGCTTCAAGGAACATGTTAACAGGTGCTGGCGCCTGCAATTCATTTATCTTGCTGGGATTTGTACGGTTGTACTCAGTGTAAGGAATAGCTTTTCTCTCTCCCGCCCTCCTTTTGATCAACGCAAAGTTAGGCACCGGCGATGAGAATGATCAAATTCTAGTTAAGTTCCACTGAGCACCACTTCAGCAGAAGCTACTGACAGGTTTATTCTGATCAGCCAGGGCCGTTTTTACAGCATTATGGGCCCCCGGGCAAAGCAGTGTACTGGGGCCCCTACCGTTACTCTCCCCCACCCCCCTTTCCCTACCAGCCCCCCCCCCTGTCGTGCCGGCGAAAAGCACTTACCGAAAAGCACTTAGCGATGGACTTAGGGTGCTACATTGTTGCGAAAAGCACTTACAGATCGCTGTGAGAAGCACTTAGTGACCGAAAATGTTGCGAAAAAAGCACTTTTTGAACCTACATTTTTAAAGTAGTATTTATTTATTGCAAGTCACTTAACATACACAGATCAGCATGGGGCCCCTATGCTCGTGGGCCCCTGGGCAAGTGCCCATCAGGCCCATGCTTTAAGACGGTCCTGTGATCAACCATTCTTTGTGCCGATGAGAAATGAAGTTTCCTTCGATCGATGATGAAATGCCTATTAAACAATAACATGACAGTAAGCTTGTTTAGCAATCCAGCACTTTTTCTTCCTTGAATGCAAATAGACTGCAGAAATCAAAATGAGATTTGCCATGTCAAAGCTGGCCAAATCAATACTTCCAGCTCAAAGGTCTTATTCTTGGGGCAATCTCATCCTCTAACTTTTGTTTTTATCATGACATGCATTAGCTTTCCTCGGTTCTGAATAGGGATTTGATTCGATCTTGCCGGCGTGGGAAAGGAAAAGTAAATCAGCTGCCACAGGACCAATACTGGGATAATAACCAGATTGTCAGATCTGCCACCTGTTGAATCATTTTGAGTCATCCTGCTTAGGGGCAAGATTAAAGGAACAAGGTTTTGCTGTGTCCTGGGGAACATTCTTTCGACCAACATCACCAAGAAGCAGGTGAATTATTCATTGCAATGTGGATCAAATAGCTAAGGCAGTTTTCATATGAATAATTGTTGATATTCAAATTCAGTTTCCAAGACATGACAGCACTTGATAGATGGAGGGTCTATCTGTATCAACACATATTAAGCCTTATGCATTTTTTTGCATTTGAGTAAACCCAAGAAATAAAGTTGAATATTGCCGTTGCAAGTCTCAATGGCCATCCTGCTTAATGTAATTACTTTTCTTCCTCTAGCTTTACTTTAAATGCATTTAAACTATGTGCTATCAATTTCCATATTTTAATTGCATGGCAATAAGTATTTTCCCCCTGAGTTCTGTACTAGATTAATTAATAATTGATTTGTATTCATGTTTTGGTTTATTGTTGTCACATGTACTGAGGTACAGTGAAAAGCTTTGTTTTGCATGCTATCCAAATAGATCGGATATACTATACATAGATACAAGCTCAAATTCAAGACCAATAATTAGACCAAAGGCAAAGTTACAGAGTGCTGAAAATAGTTCTCAGCTTGTAGCATATCAGTTCCTTAGACAATGTCCAATGTCCTCAATGGGATAGAGGTAAATAGAGCAGTGCCCTCTCTTGTGGAAGGACCATTCAGGAGCTTGATAATGTAGGGGATGAAGCTGTTTCTGAGTCTGACGCTGTGTGTTTTCAAGCTTCTGTATCTTCTGCTGGAGAAGAAGGAATGACCAGGGTGGGACAAGTCTTTGATTATGTTTAGGAAAGAACTGCAGATACTGGTTTAAATTGAAGGTAGACACAAAATGCTGGAGTAACTCAGCGGGGCAGGCATTATGTTGGCTACTTTGCCGAGGCAGCGTGAAGTGTAGATGGAGTCAGTGGTGGGAAGTCTAGATTGTGTGATGGACATCTACATCCATTATATTCCCTGCTTTTAGACATTCACCATCCCCTACCATCACCCTCTGTCTGCCCAACATGGAAACCTCTTCAAGTTACCCCCTTGCAAAGAAAGGAGTACCAGACGTTTTGTAAAGTTAAAAATTCATGGTTCTAGAGTAATACTCGGAAATTTCATTTTTACTGTTTAGAGATACAGCGCAGAAACAGGCCCTTCGGCCCATCGAACCCGTGCCGACCAGCGGGCCCCGCACACTAACGCTATCCTACACACACTGGGGACAATTTACATTTACACCAAGCCAATTAACCTACAAACCTGTACGTCTTTGGAGTGGAGTGTGGGAGGAAATCAAAGATCTTGGAGAAGACCCATGCAGGTCTCGGGGAGAACGTACAAACTACATACAGACAGCACCCGTAGTCAGGATCGAACCCTGGGTCTCTGTCGCTGTAAGGCAGTAGCTCTACAGCTATGCCACTGTGCTGCCACAGCTGCACAGTGACATACTTGAGGAACAAGATAGACCACTCGACTCTGAAATTTACCCATGACCTACTACAGTTTTTAGTGCCATTTCAGTAAGCAGATGCTGTGTGCTAGACTGGGCAGTGTTCACAACTCTGCAATTTCTTCGTATATAAAATGTTTGCAAACAATTATTTTTGTTCAACTTCTTGGATAACTATTTCATTTATAACAATTTCGTGAAGAGTTGTTGCTTCGTGATCTTTAAACTTTGGATGTTACTGATTGAATATTTGCACGAAAGATCCACTCTCTATCAGGCCAATTGATCATATTTAATGAACTGTTCTTTGCTTTCTCTGTTAATTTTAATTTCACCTCCATGAGCTGTATCTCTTTTTGTTTTATTTTTAAAAGTCATGGAAGCAGAGATTGGGCATTTGCAAACAATAGAACTCTACTGTATTCACAATATAATTGAGAAGACATTTAACTTTATTCTTAGAGCCAAGAAAATTTGAATTGGTGAATTGATTAGTTAAAAACCCTTGACAGCCACTAAAATGACCAATGCTGCCTGACGTTGTACAGAAGCATGAATCCAATTCAAATAGACACAGTGGTGAAATCACTGGGTCAGGCAGCATCTCTGGAGAAAAAGGATGGGTGATGTTTCAGGTTGGGACCCTTCTTCAGACAAGGGGGGGGGAAGGTGAAGAGTGGGTATAAATCAGGACCTGATCATTTCATTGGTTAGCTGATATGCGAAACAGTGCAACCCTGTATATCTCGCACATAAAACGATGTAAATCTTACCATGAATGACAGAAATATAAAGTGTTATCCTTGTTTATGAAATTCATTTTTAAATGATGTAAAATTGAAGGGGGTTGGTGCAATATACTGCTAACCCACAAATGTGTCGTTATGAGATATTCACATTTGAAAAATCCATAAATCACAAAAAAAACAAGGTGCCTATGTTATTTGACCAACTTATCGTTTGAATTAAAATATGGAATCTTTACAGGTTGTATGGTAGTGGGTAAGGATCGTGTTAATGCATGTAACTAATTTTTCACAAAAGTGAGGGTTAGCACTATATTGCACCAACCCCCTCAATTATATGTTAAATTCAAAACTAAACTGTGGTAACAATGTACATTATTCATGTCTAAAGCTAGCACTTCTGTATCAGAGTAGGTATGTATGCATTACATTTTACTACAGTAGTATAGAATGAAAAAAAAAATGACATGTGTTAATAGTTATTTTATTCACAATATTAGGATTTCTGGAAATAAGTTTGATGTCACTGATTGTGAATGTGTATTGTGTCGGCCCTAATGCAATGTATGTGAGAGAACAGTGATCATGATCGGGAGAGGGAGGGAGAGAGAGAGAAAAAGTTCCTAAACAAATGATTAGAGGAAATCACAAGAAACTGGAGATATATGTGTGTGTGTATATACATATATGTATACAAATATGATACTGGAGAGATTTTTTCATGTTATTTTCATTTGTATGCAAAAGTGATGGGAAGGTTTTGCTTGTGTGTGGTACTTCATAGAGCCATGTAATACATAATATAAACTTATGGTTCCAGACTTTCTTCAACTGTTGTAAAATTAAAATTTGTTTTTGAATTTTACCCATAATTGGACACGAAAAATGTGACATTTTTTACACATCATAACATGTGAAAATATATACCTATCGTAATGGCCTACATTTGTCTAGACAACTTTTTTTTGAGGGCCTTTGATATGCCTTTCCAAACCCGACTGCTTGGAGAAATTAGTTGCACATATTCATTTGGGAGTGTCAAAAATATCATGCTCATGTACGTAACTCATCTTGTCCTGAGAGTTACGTACGTAAGATGACGTTGGAAATCATGAAAAATTAATATTTTTCGGATTGATATTCATTTGTTTCTATGATGCTCAAGCCAAGTAAAAAAAATACATGTCCAAAAATTCTTAACTCAACATACTTTAAAGCAAAGGAAACAGACTGTGCTTACTTTGTTCTCCGTGTCCAAATCGTTACGTACATAAGCAGGCATCATTAACCCGCTGTTTTCATGTCTGGTGGATCTTGTCAACTTATAAAAACATTTACATTGCTGTCATGAGAGAACCCGCGGGTAAGTGTAGTTTGTCAGTTTTCTGCTGACGGTAATGTAGCCTGATGACCCTTCGTGTCTTCGGAACGTCTGCTGGAGACGTTCAATTGTCCAGCGTTATCTTCCTAATGAAAGCTGCCCATCGGACACCATCCTGTCTGCATTTTGAAAGGTAAGATTTTGTTTGTATTTTAAATGTATTTTGGGGGAAATACTAGCAGTCGGGTCGAGATTACACCGTCTTCTGAAACATCGCGAAAATTCTTCTCCGACGTCCTAATTTTCGCTGAAATCACTGACAAGTCAGTAAGTACTTGAGAGTTTTGAAATTTAACATCTTGCCCGGGTTACTTAAAAACCAAGCTTCACTGTAACAAGGCATAAACTGGATTTACTTCCAGTTTACTAATAACTGTATTAAAAAAAAAAGATTAAAAAGTGGTTACGTGGATTTTTGTGAAAAGTGTGTGGGCATTCTTTGAAAATGTACGGGAGATGCATATCTGGTTTCTGGGTTGAATATCTGGGTTGGGAGCCCACTTTAAATGTAATGGCTGATGGCCATAAACATCGTAAAAATTCCCACGCTTACTTGACCATCAAACTGTCGCCTCCAATCTACCTGTCAAATGTCCTGACGGTAAATAAATTGGTTTACTGTCCAATTTCATTATGGACCGCCACGGATAGGATGTATAACTACACTTTAATGAATTAGAAAAAAGTTCTACCTTTGCAATAAAATGCCATTGAGACACCATGTTACGTACGTCAACACTTGTGTGGTAAATTTTAAATTACCTGCAAAAACTACTTGCGGTTGTGGAACTATCTTCTTTCTTTTTGATAGAGTCAGACGGTTGTCAAACTTGTAAATAAATGTGTTTGCATTGGTTTTTACAATAATTAATTTTTGGGTGTCTATGTCATGCTTCTATGTCCCAGTATCATATTTATACACATATATAAAGATTGAATCGCCTTTATGCTTTATGTACATCATGTGAAAAATAAGATGAAAAGAGAAATAGAGCATTGCTTTAAATCAAACTTGCTTCTGATCCATGAGTAGGAACTTTGAGATCTATTTATCTCTATCTTGTCCATGTGTCTGTGTATACAAGAATAACACTATCTCTTGGCAATGATATCATATCATATCATATATATACAGCCGGAAACAGGCCTTTTTCGGCCCTCCAAGTCCGTGCCGCCCAGCGATCCCCGTACATTAACACTATCCTATACCCACTAGGGACAATTTTTACATTTACCCAGCCAATTAACCTACAAACCTGTACGTCTTTGGAGTGTGGGAGGAAACCGAAGATCTCGGAGAAAACCCACGCAGGTCACGGGGAGAACGTACAAACTCCTTACAGACGGCGCCCGTAGTCAGGATCGAACCTGAGTCTCTGGCGCTGCATTCGCTGTAAAGCAGCAACTCTACCGCTGCGCCACCGTGCCGCCCATGATGTTATATGATATATGATATGATATGTTCACATGGTGGGAATGACCACAGGGATTTTTGTACACTCCCTTTAACCTTCCTGGTGGTCACCCAACTGCTTCCTTACGTGCGACCACATAATTAAAGCTCTCAACAGCCCAGTTCCAGCTCCAGCCTCTTCATTTGTTCTGTCAGGAGCTGCAGCTGGACTCACTTTGCACAGGTGTTGTCACCAGGTGCTTTGGAAGATTCCTATCTTGTGAGGATGGCCGTTCTGGGCAATGCAGCAGCAAACAGGTTTTCAGCACCAAGACTGGCACTGAGATACACAGGGAAGGTGACAATAGACAATAGGTGCAGGAGGAGGCCATTCAGCCCTTCGTGCCAACACCGCCATTCACTGTGATCATGGCAGATCATCCACAATGTACCACGTTCCTGCCTTCTCCCCATTTCTCCTATCTTTAAGAGCTCTATCTAACTCTCTCTTGAAAGCATCCAGAGAATTGGCCTCCATTGCCTTCTGAGGTTGAGAATTCCAGATTCACAACTCTCTGGATGAAAACGTTTTTCCTCATCTCTGTTCTAAATGGCCTACCCCTTGTTATAGACAATAGGTGCAGGAGGAGGCCATTCAGCCCTTCGAGCCAGCACCACCATTCAATGTGATCGTGGCTGATCATTCTCAATCAGTACCCCGTTCCTGCCTTCTCCCCATACCCCCTGACTCTGCTATCCTTAAGAGCTCTATCTAGCTCTCTCTTGAATGCATTCAGAGAATTGGCCTCCACTGCCTTCCGAGGCCGAGAATTCCACAGATTCACAACTCTCTGACTGAAAAAGGTTTTTCCTCATCTCAGTTCTAAATGGCCTACCTCTTATTCTTAAACTGTGGCTCCTTGTATACCAGCCTAGTCGCTCCAGTCTTTCAACATATGACAGTCCCGCCATTCCGGGAATTAACCTAGTAAACCTACGCTGCACGCCTTCAATAGCAAGAATATCCTTCCTCAAATTTGGAGACCAAAACTGCACACAGTACTCCAGGTGCGGTCTCACTAGGGCCCTGTACAACTGCAGAAGGACCTCTTTGCTCCTATACTCAACTCCTCTTGTTACGAAGGCCACTTTCTTCACTGCCTGCTGTACCTGCATGCTTCCTTTCAGTGACTGATGCACTAGGACACCCAGATCTCGTTGTGCGTCCCCTTTTCCTAACTTGACACCATTCAGATAATATTCTGCCTTCCTATTCTTACTTATTCTGGCCCCTGGTTCTGGACTCCCCCAACATCGGGAAGGTGAAGTCAGTCAGGGCTATAGTGATAGGAGGCTCAAGAATTAGGAAACAGACAAGAGATCTTGTGGCCAAAATCGAGGCTCCAGGATGGCGTGTTGCCGCCCTGGTGGCAGGGTCCAGGATGTCTTGGAGCAGCTGCAGAACATTCTCAAGGAGGAGAGGGAGAAGCCAGAATTCACAGTGCACATTGGCACAAATGACAAATGTGGGAAAAGGGATGAGATCCCGTGGAGTGAATGCAGGGAGCTATTCAGTTCCTGCACACCACTGACAAACTGGCCTGCAAACCCAGAGAGGTCAAATTAACCTACAAACTCACACTTGGTTATGTGACAGGGAACTAGAGCACCCAGAAGAAACCCAGGCAGACACTGGGAGAACGTGCAAACTCCACACATACAGTACCCAAGGTCAGGATCTAACCTGGGTCTTTGGTGCCACGCTGGCCCAAGATTTGCCAGGACTCCAGGCTCCGAATTGTAGGCAGAGTTTGGACAGGATGGGACTTTTATTTTTAGAGCATAAGGGACTGAGGGGTAATCTTATAGGTATAAAATCACGAGTGGCATGTATATATATTGAGGACGCACAGTCCTTACCCTAGGGTTTGGGAATCAATCAATGCCTCGAGTACCAGAGGCCTTAAGTTTAAGGTGAGAGGGGAAAGAATTAACAGGAACCCAAAAGGCAACTTTTTCCACTCAGATGGAACGAGCGGCCAGAGGAAATGATTGTGGTGTGTGTTGCTAGTAGTTGCAGCAACATTGAAAAGACATAATTTCTATGATTCTCTGACATTTGGACAGGTACGTGGATAAGAAAGGTTTAGAAGGATACTAGATCAAGTGGACCCGTTGGGCCCATTCCTCATAGAGGGGGAACAGGGAAGGGGAGAGGGTGTCACTGAGTGAGCCCTGGACCCAAAGCCTCTCCTGTATTGGTGTAGCACCCTCAACCCCCCCACTCAATCCCCTCCTCCTCCCCTCACTGACCCACTTGCCCCTTCCCTGCCCCCCACTCCCCCAGCCCCGCCTCCACCCCATTCCCCCCCCACCCCTATTCCCCCCCTCCCCTCCACACCCCCACTCTGCCTGCCCGCACCCAACTCCCCCCCACCCCCAATCTTCCCTCCTCCCCACCCCCACTTTCCCCAACCCCCTCTTCCTCCTCCCCAGCCCCTCTCCCCCCACCCCCACTCTCTTCTCCCCACCCTCCCCCTTTCCAAATTGTATATATATACATATATATATATACACAAGATCTGAGTTTAAGTAATATATAAATATAATATAACATAAATAATAATCAGACAGACCGACCAGAGGACTAGCTTAGATGGTGATTCATGATCAGCATGTATGAGTTGGCTGAAAGACCCATTTCTGTGCTGTATGACTCGGGTGCAGAGAGCACTTGGGTGACTTGGTAACACATATAGACACACATCTTTTGCCATGCTAGTTGTATTTCTGATTTAGGTGCTTGGTCTCAAGCACAGAATGTTCTTGTCAAAGCATATCTTCCTCTGTATGCCCCTTCAAATACTCCTTAAAAAATATCCTCAAACCTACAACTAAACCCAACTTGCTGTCAATTTTTTTTTTGGCATTTCTCCTTATCAAGTGGTGCATGGTGTCATATAATTCTTGTAGATTTAAATTTATTTTCATATTAAATGACATTGATCATAACCAGTTTTTATGAATATTTTGAGTAATTTTAGAACCAGTTACTGGGTAATCAAAGTTGTTCTTGTTTCAAAATGGATTGAGAATGGAGGTTATTCAGAGCATATTAATGATCATTTAATAATCCTGACACATACACCATGGGCCTAAGGGCTTCTTCCTGTGCCCTGCTGTTCAACAGTCCATTAAATTTCCAGAAATGAATCCTATTCCAGCAACTGGAGGTAAAAGTCCTCATTCTCACAAAAGTAAAGGAAGCAAGGGAACATGCCCTTTGGCCCAACTTGTCCATGCTAGCCAAGTTGGCATTCTGTATTTGGCCCATATCTCTGTAAACCTTTCCTATCTATTTATCTGTCCAAATGTCTTAATTGTATCCACTTCCACAACTTCCTCTGCCAGTTTTCTCCAAATAGTACCCTCTGAATGAAAAAGTTCCCAAGTTCCCTTTTAAAATTTCCTCTCACATTAAACCTATGGCCTACAATTTTCTAAATATCTTTTTAACTTTGAATACTTAGCATTTGAAAGGCTCCCTGACAGCAACATAATAAAGGATCTAACCGATGGTAGGAAATACTTCATGTGAAAGCCACTAATGAATTTAGGAGATCTTTAAAGATCTTGTAGATTGCAGACAACTTATTGCTCAGACATAGGGGTGTGTTGAATTGTATGAATACACTTAATGAAAGCTCTGAACACAGTAAGAAAAGGCTGCATGGACAGGTTAGATAATAAAATCAAGTTTTCTTTCTCTTGCAATAAAGAGTGGAGAAAATCTGACACCAGGAGTCTTATGGGGAGGCAGTAGGAGAGGGTAAGCCCCAGCATTTGTTTATTGTGGAGATACAGCATGGAAACACGTTCTTCGGCCCACCGAGTCCGAACTGACCATTGATCACCTGTTCACACTAGTTCTGTCATCTCACTTTCTCATCCACTCCCAATAATACTAGCGGCCAATTAATCTACAAACCCACATTTCTTGGGGATGTGGAAGTGTCTGGAACACGCTGCTGAGAGAGGTGGGGGCAGATAAAGAGTGGCCTTTAGGAGTGTTGGATAGTCACATAGATATGCATGGAATGGAGGGATATGGATTATGCAGGCAGATGTCTTTGTCTAGACATCATGCATGGCACCGATATTATGAGCCTAAGGGCATGCTCCTGTGCTGTACTATTCTATATTCTAAAGAAATATGGGGGTGGTGAGAAAGCTAGATAGATATGGGGTCAGGGAAAGAGAGGGGGTATAGACAATAGGTGCAGGAGTAGGCCATTTGGCCCTTCGAGCCAGCACCACCATTCAATGTGATCACGGCTGATCATTCTCAATCAGTACCCCATTCCTGCTTCTCCCCATACCTCTGACTCCGCTATCCTTAAGAGCTCCATCTAGCTCTCTCTTGAAAGCATTCAGAGAATTGGCCTCCACTGCCTTCTGAGGCAGAGAATTCCAGATTCACAACTCTCTGACTGAAAAAGTTTTTCCTCATCTCCTTTCTAAATGGCCTACCCCTTATTCTTAAACTGTGGCCCCTGGTTCTGGACTCCAACATTGGGAACATGTTTTCTGCCTCTAACGTGTCCAACCCCTTAATAATCTTATATGTTTCAATAAGATCCCCTTTCATCCTTCTAAATTCCAGTGTATACAAGCCTAGTCGCTCCAGTTTTTCAACATACGACAGTCCCGCCATTCCGGGAATTAACCTAGTAAACCTACGCTGCACGCCCTCAATAGCAAGAATATCCTTCCTCCAATTTGGAGACCAAAACTGCACACAGTACTCCAGGTGCTGTCTCACTAGGGCCCTGTACAACTGCAGAAGGACCTCTTTGCTCCTATACTCAACTCCTCTTGTTATGAAGGCCAACATTGGCTTTCTTCACTGCCTGCTGTACCTGCATGCTTCCTTTCAGTGACTGATGCACTAGGCCACCCAGATCCCGTTGTACGTCCCCTTTTCCTAACTTGACACCATTCAGATAATAATCTGCCTTCCTATTCTTACCACCAAAGTGGATAACCTCTTATCCACATTAAACTGCATCTGCCATGCATCCACCCACTCACACAACCTGTCCAAGTCACCCTGGCAACCTTATAGCATCTTCCTCACAGTTCACACTGCCACCCAGCTTTGTGTCATCTGCAAATTTGCTAATGTTACTTTTAATCCCTTCATCCAAGTCATTAATGTATATTGTAAATAGCTGCGGTCCCAGCACCGAGCCTTGCCCCCACTAGTCACTGCCTGCCATTCTGAAGGGGACCCATTTATCCCCACTCTTTGCTTTCTGTCTGCCAAACAATTTTCTATCCATGTCAGTACCCTACCCCCAATATCATATGCTCTAATTTTGACCACTAATCTCCTATGTGGGACCTTGTCGAAAGCTTTCTGAAAGTCAAGGTACACTACATCCACCGGCTCTCCCCTGTTCATTTTCCTAGTTATATCCTCAAAAAATTCCAGATTAGTCAAGCATGATTTCCCCTTCATAAATCCATGTTGACTCGGAACGATCCTGTTACTGCTATCCAAATGCTCCACAATTTCGTCTTTTATAATTAACCCCAGCATCTCACTGATGTCAGACTAACTGGTCTATAATTTCCTGTTTTCTCTCTCCCTCCTCTCTTAAAAAGTGGGATAACATTAGCTACCCTCCAATCCACAGGAACTGATCCTGAATCTATAGAACATTGGAAAATGATCACCAATAAAAAACTCTGCAACAACCCGGACAAATAAAAAACACTCCCCTGACTAACTCTAACCTCTCCCCTCCTGAACGTGCAACCCTCCACTCACTCTGCAACAACCCAGACAAATAAAAAAATCACACTACCAATGCGTCCATGATTTCTAGAGCCACCTCCGTAAGTACCCTGGGATGCAGACCATCAGGGCCTAGGGATTTATCAGCCTTCAGTCCCATCAGTCTACCCAACACCATTTCCTACCTAATGTGAATTTCCTTCAGTTCCTCCTTCACCCTAGGATCTCTGGCCACTGGAACATCTGGGAGATTGTTTGTATCTTCCTTAGTGAAGGCAGATCCAAAGTACCAGTTCAACTCGTCTACCATTTCCTTGTTCCCCATAATAAATTCCCCTGCTTCTGTCTTAAGGGACCCACATTTGCCTTAATTTTTTTTTTCCTCTTCACATACCTAAAGCTTTTACTATCCTCCTTTATATTATTGGTTAGCTTACCTTCGTACCTCATCTTTTTTCCCCATATTGCCTTTCTAGTTATCTTCTGTTGCTCTTTAAGAATCCCAATCCTCTGCTTCCTGCTCTTCTTTGCTGTTATACTTCTCTTTTATTTTTATGCTGTCCTTGACTTCCCTCGCCAGCCACGGGTGCCTCTTACTCCCCTTAGAATCTTTCCTTCTCTTTGGGATGAATTGATCCTGCAACTTCTGCATTATTCCCAGGAATACCTGCCATTGCTGTTCCACCGTCTTCCCTGCTAGGGTCTCCTTCCAGTCAAATCTAGCCAGCTCCTGCCTCATGCCTCTGTAATCCCCTTTGCTATACTGTAATACTGATACTTCCGATTTTCCCTTCTCCCTCTCAATTTGTAGATTAAAACTTATCATATTATGATCATTGACTCCTAATGGCTCTTTTACGTGAAATTAGAGAATGTCGTTGGAAGCGGAATGAGTTGCTGGTCTTCCAGTTTGTGCCACATTCTGGCAGTTAAAACAGCCGAGGCCAGAAAGGTCAGAACGGGGGGGAAAAAGAGCATGGTAGTAATTCAGCAATGTCAGGCAGCATCTCTGGAGAACTTGGATAGGCAATGATTTGGGTTGGGACCCTTCTTCAGACCGATTGTAGTAAGGTGGAGAAAGCTGGAAGATAGGTGGGGATGGCACAAAGCCCGACAAGTGATCAGATGGATACAGGCGAGGGGAGACAAGGCCATTAGCAGCTGGGTGGACAAAGGCCAAAGATGAAAGAGACAAAGGCTAGAGAAAGGGATGGGGTGGGGCACAGGAAAGAGAGGTAGGGTGGGGGTGGGGCAAGAGAAAGGGAGGTATTATGTAAAATTGGATAATTCAGTGTTCATGCCATTGGGCTGTAGGCTATCCAAGCTGAATATGAGACGCTACTCAAGTCTGCATGTGGCCGCACTGGCAATGGAGGCCCAGGCCAGAAAAGTTGATATGGGAATGGGAAGGAGAGTTAACATGGTGAGCAACCAGGAGATCCAGCAGGCTTCTGTGGACCAAGTGTAAGCGTTCGGCAAAATGGCCGTGTAGTCTAGGGACAGATGTTATATCTCATGCAGTTGCTGGGGAAAGTACTTGAGAAGGGGTTTGTTTCGGTCAGTATGGGAATGGGAAGATGAATTAAAATGGCTAGCAACCAGAAACTCTAGTCTTGGCAGACAGACCACAAATGTGTGACAAAATGGTCACCTGATCTATTCTGTTCCCGTTGGCTTCTGGATTTGTTTGGGAAAGTATTTGACATATTGAGCAGCTTTTAAACTTGGGAAGAATAGGATACCTGCCAGGTCTGATGATTAAACATTCTTGCATTAGGATTAGTATCCGTTTCTTGCAATGCACCAGAAAGATCTTGAATTTAGTTAAAAGCTTGTGGAGAGTGTCCTCGGGCATTTACAACTAAAGTGTTTTGGTACTTACAATTCCAGGTAGATCACACGAGTTATTTCGCAGTTGTAGGTCACAGCTTAAAGGTCTCCGAGATGCCCAGTAAGTTAACTGGCTAGCTTCTCATAGGTTCACGACAGGGATCTTAAGATGTTCAGTATTTAATTTGAATCCATTTCAATTCAGTTTAAACTATTGTTAATCTGTGCACTACAAAATAATTTTACATCCTATAGCTAATCACACACACATGACTTAATGTTCCAAATGTAGCTTTCTAGAAATATTAACAAACTTAGTTATTCACCTTAATTTCAACCAAACACTTTTTGCGGAACAAACAGGTTACAGAAGCCCTGTCATTTCATCTTTAACATTTATTAAAAAGAGATCACAAGGCTGGGATTACTAAATATTTCCGGTTAAATTTAGTCACAACTTCATACAATGAAGAACTGGCAGCAGGAGTGCCATAAGAGCCCCTTACTCTCTGCCACTCCCTCCCACTCACTCTTCAAGATTCGAGAGCAGACGAATGAAATCAAACCTAAAAAAAAGAATCAATTTATTGTGCATGTAACTGATTAGATCATGAACAACTATTGAAAGTACCTGCATCTTTATCATCGTTTCAGTGTAGCAACTGTGTCTGATACAACTTGATCAAACGTCTTCTCATGAGCCAGAAATAGACTTTGGCAACGCAGCCTTTTCAGTTAAACAGATCATTAATAAACAAAGGATTATGCCTTGTCGTTTTTGTGTCACTTGAAGCAGCTGTTTGCGGAGCAGGAGATGCTGCTGGTAATGAACAAATTACATGATAAACCAGAAAGTTATTTGAAAGCCAGTCACCATCTAGTTGAAAGACATACAATTTCATTTTAGCTGTTGAGGACCCCCATAAATATGTTAAATATAAATCTTTCTTCTTCGAGATATTGGAGTCCATCTTATCGTTTTCAATCCAAGCATTCATTTGCAAGTTATTTTTTATCTCTTGTGCAGAAGTCCTAAAACATTATTATTTGTCAGGTTTATATTCAAACAAGTGCCACTTCCTATTTTACAACTGGGACAGGACACAAAATGCTCTTCCATGAATAAGACAGTCTGCTCTCAAAATAAAACACCAGCAGAGATCAATGGAGTACTGCATTTCACTGCCCCATCCCTAATAAAAGGAACTTATCACATACAGGAAGTTACAATCTGACTGAAAACCAAAAAGTTTATTTCTTCTACTACTCTGGCCCTTAGAGATGCATTTTTAACACAAGGTAAATTAAGTTGCAGGAATGACAAGCCTGGCATTTGTTAAAATGCAGACAATGCTGATACTTTTCACATTAAAGCAAAAACTATGTATATAGGATACTGCAGAAAATACAGTACAAAAATGAATATCGTGCAAATTCGCTCAGGAAAAAGATGTTGGCTGTCTCTGCTGTTCCCAAGCTTATGTCCTTTTTGCCAGTTCATTATAGCAATTACTAAGCCTTTTATTGTTTCTCTTCTTTCTTGTCTCCACCTTCTGTATTATCTGTGCTGCCCGAGTTCTCCCTCTCATTTGCCATCTGCAAATTAACGATTAAGCAGTTAAGAGTGCATGTTTCCAAATTTTGTTCAATTATGTTCAAGAACAAACTAGAACAAAGCTTTACAGACCTTCAGTAAATAGATTTCAAATTACAAGACTGGATATAAAACATTAACCATCCCTTTCCTAGACTCTCAAATACATAGTGAACTTAAAATCAAGCTTTACCTTCTTGTATGCAATCTCAAAGAGTTTTAATGAAGCCTGCTGTAGATTGGATGCTGCTGCTTTGATGGCTTCGCCTGTTTCTGAATCCTTACGCGCCAAAAGATCCTTCACTTTGGTAATTTCTTCTCTTAATTTATCACACTAGTTTATATAAAAAGAAAGACAATTTTCACTAAGTTTTCAACTAAACCATTTTTGACGATCGCTGAGATTTAACCCATTTAACGGCAGTCTATAATGCTAACGTTATACCTCCTCTTTTGGAAGCTGATCCTTGAACTCTTCCATTTTAGACTCTGTGTCATGAATAATTCCTTCAGCTGTGTTTACTGCTTCAACAGTTTCCTGTGGAGAAAACCAACAAAATTAAAGCCTATCCACAACTACTCCAACTACAAATTCATTAACAGGTTAGACTTTAAATATAAGGAACTACAGGGCAGAGACATGTTGTACTTATTACATTCATTGTTAGTTATCAAATTTAATCTAACTTTGAATGTATATTGTGATCAATTACATAATGGCCTTCAAAATGTTTAAAACAGAACACCAGAATCTGGAGAAAAGCTCAATTACACTGACAGAGATCACACTTAAACAGAAAGAGGATTTATGAATGAAATGAGCCTTAAATCCGTCACACAATCATTCAGAGTAGACCCGTCCTATTTCCCCAGCTCTTTGCCTGCAAACTCTTCTTGCTCAAATAACTTCCACTTCCCACCTGAAGGCCGAGGTTGATTATATTTCCATGTTTTGGAACAAAAATCCACCCTTTGCACCTAAGTTACATTGTTGAACCAAAGTTGTAAGGCAAGACAAGCAAAGAGGTGACAGGATAGCAGGGGAGTTGCAGTCACAGAAATATTGACCATGATGTTATTAAATGACAGAATGCGCTCCAGAGGCCTGCATTTGGTGCTTGTTCGTCTGTCTCATCTGCAATTCTGGAAATTATCTCTTGTAGAATACTACGTCCTACCATCTATGCTTAAGAAATCACTACTATTTTTGTCTCTGCCAAATTCCAATCCATGCTGGAGTGACCCTTTAATTCCCTGTACATTTATTTTACTATTTCGTTTTTTTCTAGGGCAAACACCTTCTTAAAAATCACAATTACCTCAGTTTTGAGAAAAGGGTAAAGCAGTACCTCAACGATCACTATTCGACAGTTTTTACACAAAGTTGTCATTTTGCTAAAATTTCCTTTTATCTTACCAGATGGTGGCATGTTGCCTGCTTTCCTGCTTTTTAATTAAATGGATTCCATGCCTGGTCTCTTACTGACATTCTCTCCCCAGCTCTAACATCTTAATTTGGAACTACCAACCTTCACTTCAACCTTTCTGATCAAAATCCTCTTCTTTTCGAGGAGCCAAACTATAAAGCTGCCTACCTTTCTCCTCCTGTCGGCTTCAGCGTATTTCTCTGCATTCTTGATCATGTTCTCAATATCATCCTTGCTCAGTCCACCTGAAGACTGGATGATAACTGGAATGGAAAATAATTTCCAAAATTTCAATTAAATAAAACATTGTCTGATAATCTTAGAAAATTGTAATGATTTAACGAGCAGTTCAAATAAATTCCAAAATCAAGTATCACAAATAGCCTACATAATAACCCCAATGCCCACAGGATCTCTATTTTTCTGCATCGTTTACTTAACAGATCCTTCACTTGAAAAAGAACTATGTTCATTTTGAAACCCATTCTAACAGTGAAAACATTTTGAAAAAAATAAAATAAAATATTTCATTTCAAAGTCAGTGGTAATGATATCTCTGTAGACGCCACTGTTACTTACTTTGCTGTTCACGGCCTGTGCCTTTGTCCCTTGCAGAAACATGGACAATGCCATTGGCATCAATATCGAATGTTACTTCAATTTGAGGAACTCCCCGGGGCGCTGGGGGCATGCCAACCTAGCAAAATAAAAGCGTAAATAAACAAAATGTGGGGTTGCCCCAAAATATTTATTTCACGTGAAATGTAGAAGAATACTGAGATGGCATTCGGATACAAGTACTTCAATCAGTGTATTAACATCTTGAATGCGAACAGCATCATATTTGCATGGGTTTCTTACATACATTTCCCAATGTACAACCTCCACTGCCTTGAAGAACAAGGTCAGCATTCATAGTCAGACACCATCCTAACATAGAAATGCATATCCACTTGGGATAAGCAAGCGACTCCTGACTGCAATAACAGAATGGCCTTACAACTGAAGCAGTTCCATCATTCAGGATAATTAGGGATGGATGTTGTGAGACAACCCATATTTTACAAGAGGAAGCAGTTCTAAGACAATCCCTTAAGAACTCTTGTTACAGAAATATAGTTCAATGTTTGGAATATTGGCTGTAGTTTTGGTATTAGGTCCAACCAAACTCTTTCATGCAAATATGCCCTGTGGCTATTTTCAAAATAATGCATACATACCACCACCATTTTGGTTCAAAAATAATTTTAAACTGCACAACTTCATTACTAGGTTCTCAAGAGTGTTGAGAAATGTCTTACATACTCACCAATGTGAACTGCCCCAGAATCTTGTTGTCAGCTGCCATCTCTCGCTCTCCCTGGAACACTTTGATCTCAACCTGTGTCTGTCCATCAGCAGCCGTCGAAAAGACCTACCGCATATGAACAGTCAACACAAGATGCATTTAGTCTGGGATGTCTGTATCTTAAAGCAAAAGCTCGATTTAAAGAGAAACTTTTATTTGTCATGAGATCACTATATCAGCAGAACTATGGACTATGTGGAATAGAGTAAGCACCCAAATAATTAAATAAGTAAAATATATTACACTCCATTTTCCCTTTTAAATAGGATTATAAAGTGCAGGAATTCATTTTTACTTGCTTGATAATTCACCACCAAACTGTGTAGTTTTGTTCTGCAACACTCAGCAAATTACAGACTGAAACAGATCTAAAATTGGCAATTTTCTCTCCACTATCTGAGTCAATGAATTTCTCATTGACCCAAACCCATTTACCAATAACACATTTACTTCTTGGTGATACCAGTAAAGTTATAAATAAAATTTATTTCTAAATAAAATTGATTTATGTTGGACTTAATGTGATAAGGATTCTATGGCAGAGATGAACACATCAAATCTCAGAGAAGGTTATCTACATAATGCAAGCAGCTACTAAAATATTATACAAGGACACAGGATGCTGGAAATCTAAAAACAAAACAAAACCACTTGAACTACTCAGCAACCTAGACTGTATCTGGGAAGAAAAACAGAGCTATGTTTTACGTTGAAGACTCCTTTGTGAGAAATGAGGAAGAGACTAGGGAGACTTGTTAAGGTCCAGGGAAGTTCGGGGAGGGAATTAGCTGATGAGATAAAATGAAGGCAACGCACGGGATGGGCTCTAGGTTATCTGGTCACTAAGTGGATAGGAACAGTTAAGAGTGAAAACATAGATTCTCCCCATAATTTTAGATCAGAATAATGCAAGGAACATCCCAACTCTACGTAATTTCAGACCATAATATTTAAGATTCCATTTACTAAATATAAGTTGTTTCTGTTAAAACTATTAATTTGCACACCTGGCCTTTCTTTGTTGGAATTGTAGTGTTCCTGTTGATGAGTTTGGTGAAAACGCCTCCCAAGGTCTCAATACCCAGTGATAAAGGAGTAACATCAAGCAGCAGCACGTCTGTGACGTCCCCAGCAAGCACCCCCCCCTGGATGGCAGCACCGATAGCAACAGCTTCATCCGGATTCACAGACTTACTGGGGGAACGACCAAAGAGCTCCTGAACTGTTGACTGAACCTGGAGAAACAAACAAAGATAAGCTATAATCACAAACACACATTATTTGGCAGCTACAACTAACCCAACATAACAAATACTTCAAAACAGAGCTTAATATATTACGTTCAGTTTGTATTCATCTTAAATTAGTTCCAAACTTACCTAAAAGACATTGACTCAAGGTTCCAATGTCAGCAGCCCAAGGTTAGCCCACCCTAATAGCCATCACTTACATGAAGGACTAGATAAGTAGTGTTATCAAGTAAATTCGAGCAAGGAGAACCCGACAGCAGAGTCCTATCCAATGCATATTTTCCAGTAACAGAAATCCCGGCTAACTTTTTCCCCGCAAACTGAAAAATATCATGTTTCTTCTCTCTACCTAAACTCAAATCAGCAGTGATCACCAAACAAATACTAGATTTTATCGTCCAGAGTATTGGTACATTATGGCCACAAAGGTGATAGGAATGTAAACACTGTGCTCAGTTATCTAAGATGCTCCCCATAATCTTTGGTCAGAATGATGTGTTTTTGTGAAACATCATGGCACAGTACAATTACAAACCACAATACCCAAATCCTTTCTCCCTCAATGATACACAAACTGGCTTTAATATCTTAATGTCACTCACCTTTGGCATTCTGCTCATTCCACCCACAAGAATGATCTCACCAATATCACTTTTGTTGACCTCAGCATCTTGCATGGCTTTCTGGCAGGGCTTAATAGTCCTCTTAATTAGATCACCAACAATGTTCTCAAATTGAGCACGAGTAATTTTAATATTGAGATGTTTTGGTCCAGATGCATCCATTGTCAAATAAGGAAGATTAATGTCAGTCTGTTAAAATGTAGACGAGACTTTTGTTAGTAAATTGCTGGAAGAACAAATACAGGTCCTCCACAGATTTTCCAGCACCTTTGATTCCAGCGCATTTCTGGATTATCTGTTTTGCCTGACCAACAGAGGTCATGGCCTCCAAGAGGAGTCTAACGATACCGGAATGGTCCTCTTAGACACCGAGATACTGCAGAGTCAGTCTCAGGAGTTGGCTATGGGAACCGATCTGGGTTGGAGTTCCAGAGTCCCGGCCACAGGGAGCAAAATCGACCCAGCGCGGAAGTCCCGATGAGGTCGAGATCGGCCGTCTTATTTTTGGAGGCGTGGGCAGGTGGAGGATTTCAAGTGCACTCTTATGGTTTTGTTCAGATGAAAAGAGGTGCGAGATAATCAGTTACTGGAAAGTCAGTGGTGGACCTGTAATATACACTCTAAGATTCTGCTAATCACTTCTAAAATCAGTAGGGTAATACAATGGCTGGAAATCACAGTAAAATCTTTGTTTTTTTCCCTGAGTACAAATGTCCAGGTTCAAGTAATTATTTGAACAAAAAGCTAATTAGAACTCTGCACATATTAATCTGAGCACAGAAATAGGCCCTTCAGCCCAACTCGGCTGTGCCAACCAAAATGCTCTACTTAAGCTAGTTCCACCAGCCTGTGTGAAAAAGTTGTACCCTCGGGTTCCTTTTCCCTCTCACATAAACAAAGGCCTCCACTCTGAAAAATAAACTACCTCCTTGCTGAAGTCTGTATACTCTGTGAAACAAGTGGTTTTCAAATACGAATAGACAATAGGTGCAGGATAGGCCATTTGGCCCTTCGAGCCAGCACCGCCATTCAATGTGATCATGGCTGATCATTCTCAATCAGTACCCCATTCCTGCCTTCTCCCCATACCCCCTGGTTCTTTTTAACGGCTAAAATGTATTTTGTTACTGCAAGCTAACAATGCTGAAAGGTTTTTATCACATTATTTATTTGAGTATCATTGCACAATTGTTGATCGGAGCAATTGCTTGTCAAATTCAATTAATTCCCGCAGTGCGACTAGCAGCTTGTGTTCTTACTGAGACAGTGGTGTCCGATTACCGTGGGGATGCCTCGTCCGCTATAACCAAAATCCGTTACAAAGAGGTCCACAATAACAAGGGTAGAGTACAGAATAATCCAACAACCCTGCCCTCATCAACCTTCTTGGTTACGCATTTCAGGCATGTGAGTGAGATTTTTTTTAAAGAGGAAAAGAGCCGAGCGCTTGTTCGGGGGTCAACAGGGGTCAATTCGTACAACAGGGGTCAAAAAATTGTTTTTTTAAAAAAATATACACACAAAATTACGAGATTCAAGCCTCTTTTAGTGCATTTCAAAGTAAAAACAGACATTACAAAATAATATGAATATGTCACTCTACATTTTAAAGTAAATTCGCACATTAATTGATAATCAGCCCAAAAAGGTGGTAACTGGCTTTCCTGCTGTGTTTTATATTTTAACCGTCTTAATTAATTTAGAAATTATATCTTGCAAATAAATTTAATATTTACTCATTACAGTTCCACCACTGATTTTCGGGCACTCTTGGTTCCAGAGCTTTGCTGGTTTATCCAGCCGGCCAAGGAAGTCGGCTATGGGGATAGATGTGCTGGCTCCAGCTGGGCTGGAGTTCCAGAGCCCTGGCCACAGGTTGCAAATTCAACCCACCGATCGGCCGTGGAAGTCCCGATGAGGTCGAGATTGGCTGCTTTGCCCAGCCTAGGTACCACATTTTCAGGGAGACTTCCAGGGCAGGGGGATTTCTCGCAGAACCCCTAGCGGAACCCTAGTGTTCATTACAAGTCGATACATCGTTTTTTTTTTCTTTCTTTTCGATCCAATTTCTCCGTTTATTTGGCAAAGTGAAAAACGCAGAAATCATGCAAAAAGCGCAGAAAATTGATTTTTAAAATGCGAAAAATTCACATGCCTGGCTTTTCAAAAAACTTCATCAGATCCATGAGACAATTCCCCACACACTAAATCACGCTGAATGGACAGCCTGTCCAAATTCACGTACACCTTATCCCTCAGAATCTCCCCCGTAATGCACCCCAACACAAATGTTATTCTTACTGGTCTATAGTTCCCATGTTTTATTTTGCATCCCATCTTAAATAAAGGAGCATGATTAACCACCCTTCGGTCCTCCAGCAACCCACCTATGGCTAAGGAAGATTCTTATATCCTAGCCAGGGCTTCCTTCCACAATTTCCTCTCTAGCTTCCCATCATTCCCTTGGATATACCTCATCAGATCCCAGAGATTTATCTTCCCTCAAACATTTGGGAACATTCAGCTCATCAACTGTAGATATGGATTATTCTCAAGATATTGCCGTTAACTCTCCCAAGTTTCCTCCTCTTCATTACTATCTCCAAGGTAAAAATGATATGAAATATTAATTGAGGACCTCGACCATCTCCTACAGCTCCACAGCTAGATGATCAATCTGGTTTCTGAGATGCCCTTTTCATTTCCTAGTTACCCTATTTACCTTAATATTCTTACCTGCCAGAGATATCTCATGCCCCATTTTTGCCCTCTTGATTTCCTTCTTATGTAGGCTTCTCAATCTCCAATACTCCTCTGGGAATACACTTGATCCCAGCTTCCTCCACAATCCCCCCAACCAGACCTTCAATTCCTCTCATTAGTCAGAGTTCCTTACTCCTGCCTGACTTACCCTTCACGCTAACAGGAACATGCAGACATTGAACACTCACCATCTCATCTTTAATTATTGGAGGTGACAATGATAATTTGGTGGAGACTAAATGAACACCATATAACCATATATAACAACTACAGCACGGAAACAGGCCCGTTCGGCCCTACCAGTCCACGCCGACCACTCTCCCTGACCTAGTCTCATCGACCTGCACTCAGACCATAACCCTCTAATCCCCTCTTATCCATATACCTATCCAATTTACTCTTAAATAATAAAATCGAGCCTGCCTCCACCACTTCCACCGGAAGCCCATTCCATACAGCCACCACCCTCTGAGTAAAGAAGTTACCCCTCATGTTACCCCTAAACTTTTGTCCCTCAATTCTGAAGCTATGTCCCCTTGTTGGAATCTTCCCTACTCTCAAAGGGAAAAACCTACCCACGTCAACTCTGTCCGTCCCTCTCAAAATTTTAAAAACCTCTATCAAGTCCCCCCTCAACCTTCTACGCTCCAAAGAATAAAGACACAACCTGTTCAACCTCTCTCTGTAGCTTAAGTGCTGAAACCCAGGCAACATTCTAGTAAATCTCCTCTGTACCCTCTCCATTTTGTCGACATCCTTCCTATAATTTGGCGACCAGAACTGCACACCATACTCCAGATTCGGCCTCACCAATGCCCTATACAATTTTAACATTACATCCCAACTTCTATACTCGATGCTCTGATTTATAAAGGCAAGCATACCAAACGCCTTCTTCACCACCCTATCCACATGAGATTCCACCTTCAGGGAACAATGCACAGTTATTCCCAGATCCCTCTGTTCCACTGCATTCCTCAATTCCCTACCATTTACCCTGTACGTCCTATTTTGATTTGTCCTACCAAAATGCAGCACCTCACACTTATCAGCATTAAACTCCATCTGCCATCTTTCAGCCCACCCTTCCAAAAGGCCCAAGTCTCTGTAGACTTTGAAACTCTACTTCATTATTAACTACACCACCTATCTTAGTATCATCTGCATATTTACTAATCCAATTTGCCACACCATCATCCAGATCATTAATGTAAATGACAAACAACAGTGGACCCAACACAGATCCTTGTGATACTCCACTAGACGCTGGCCTCCAACCTGACATACAATTGTCAACCATTACCCTTTGGTATCTCCCATTCAGCCATTGTTGAATCCATCTTGCAACCTCACTATTAATACCCAACGATTTAACCTTCTGAATCAACCTTCCATGTGGAACCTTGTCAAATGCCTTACTGAAGTCCATATAGACAACATCCACAGCCTTGCCCTTATCAATTTCCCTGGTAACCTCTTCAAAAAATTCAAGAAGATTAGTCAAACATGACCTTCCAGGCACAAATCCATGTTGACTGTTTCTAATCAGGCCTTGTTTATCCAAATAATTATATATATTATCCCCAAGTATCTTTTCCATTAATTTTCCCACCAGATGTCAAACTAACAGGTCTATAATTGCTAGGTTTACTTTTAGAACCTTTTTTAAACAAAGGCACAACATGCGCAATGCGCCAATCTTCCGGCACCATCCCCGTTTCTAATGACGTTTGAAATATTTCCGTCATAGCCCCTGCTATTTCTGCACTAACTTCCCTCAATGTCCTAGGGAATATCCTATCAGGACCTGGAGACTTATCCACTTTTATATTTTTCAAAAGTGTCCGTACCTCCTCTTCTTTAATCCTCATAATTTCCATCACTACTCTACTTGTTTCGCTTACCTCACATAATTCAATATCCTTCTCCTCGGTGAATACCGAAGAAAAGAAATTGTTTAATATCTCCCCCATTTCTTCCGGCTCAGCACATAGCTGTCCACTCTGACTCTCTAATGGACCAATTTTATCCCTCGCTATCCTTTTGCTATTGACATATCTGTAGAACCCCTTGGGGTTTACTTTTACATTACTTGCCAAAGCAGCCTCATATCTTTTTTTCGCTTTTCTAATTTCCTTCTTAAGATTCCTTTTACATTCTTTATATTCCTCAAGAACCTCATTTACTCCCTGCCGCTTATATTTATTGTATATCTCCCTCTTTTTCCGAACCAAGTGTCCAATTTCCCTGGAAAACCACGGCTCTTTCAATTTATTATTCTTTCCTTTCCACCGAACAGGGACATAAAGACTCTGTACTCTCAAAATTTCACCTTTAAATATCCTCCATTTCTCTATTATATCCTTTTCATAAAACAAAAAGTTCCATTTCATTCCTTTTAAATCCTTTCTCATCTCCTCAAAATTAGCCTTTCTCCAATCCAAAATCTCAACCCTTGGTCCAGATTTGACCTTCTCCATAATTATATTGAAACTAATGGCATTGTGATCACTAGACCCAAAGTGCTCAACACATACCTCCGTCACCTGACCCGTCTCATTTCCTAACAGGAGGTCCAACGCTGCCCCTTCTCTGGTAGGTACCTCTACGTATTGCTGCAAAAAACTATCCTGCACACATTTTACAAACTCCAAACCATCCAGCCCTTTAACAGAATGTGATTCCCAGTCTATATACGGAAAATTGAAATCACCCACAATCACTACTCAGATGACACAGATGATGAATGCTGAAATAGCAGCTAATGTTTCTTGTAATCCATCTCAAAACAAAACCAAGATGCACTCCATACTGCATTTTCCACTTCCTGCAATCTCACAAAATATTAAACTATAACAATGAACACCAAACCTGCATTATTTGCTAAACTGGGCTTTTATAGACCAGTTTGAGATTATCAGATTATTTTGTCTACAAACTGAACATGGAACTCATGGGGCAAACAGAAGTTGAACCTGCTTTGCTATTTAGTGAACACATTTCTCATCTCAATGTGACAGAGTAATTTATTGTCAAAACACCCCCATTTTTAGACTCTTTTGCGAAGAAAAAGCAACCTCGGCATTCTTGTCTAAATATTTCATTCTTCTGAACTGGAATATAATGCCCTTCCATACACACCTTCATCATTATACAACACCCTTCACCACACAAATTGGTTTCGTGAAACTATTTGCACGACACCTGAAGTTTATCCTCCCTTAAATGCAGTTACTAATATGGTTCTGAACATGGTCTCATCAAAGTCTAAAACAAAGCAATTTTTATTAGTGACCCTGAATTCTAATCCTTGAATAAATGCCAATACATCTTTAGCTATCCCATCCACATTAATTGCAGGGTTAGTATGGGAAACAGGAGTTACAAAACCCCATGTGAAAATTTCCAGGCAAATATTCTTGGGAAATACATACTGACCTGAAGGGATGAAGACAGCTCACACTTGGCTTTCTCTGCTGCTTCTCTTACACGTTGCAGTGCCATGTTATCTTTGGCGAGGTCTACACCAGACTAAAAATTAAATAAGACTTAATATAACGGTAGGTGACAAGATGTATCAGCTATTAAATCAACATACAGATAGATAAAACTAATGATATCAACACATTGAAAAAAAAGGCATGCAATTAAACTCTGTTTTGTAGGAAAGAATTATGGGGAGGTAGAAAGGCTCAAGATCAGTTGCCAAGAAATTGAAACAGACCTAAGAAATGCCCACCTTCCCATTGTACCTTTGTACGGAATAGTTCAAACTCCTGCCACATCTAGTCATAAATTATGTTGGACATTTATACAAGTCAAGTTGACTTTATTATCATATGCACAAGTACGATGAGGTACAAGTACAATGAAAAATCTTGTTTGCAGCAGCATCATAGATGTATTCACTCAAACAAAGGCAAATTATGCATAAATTACACTTACATTTTCTAAAAACGATGCAAAACAAATCAATACAATACAAAAATATAATTGGAAGGTTGGACAGTTTGCAGGAATGTAGCGGATCCTGAACCTAGTGATGTAAGACTTCAGGTTTCTGTTTCGCCTGCCCAATGGTTGCAGTGACAAGCTAGTTTACTGTTGTGCCAGTGAGGTGTGCCTGGATGGCAATGATCATTGATGATAGACGCTGATTTCTTGAGTCAGCATCTTATGCAAATACTTTTGGCGGGTAACAGGACCTGCAACAGGATGGCGCTCCTGTATTGGAATTGCTGTACCAGGCCACGATGCAACCAGTGGGGATGTTTTCTACATACATCTGTATCATCAGACCTGCAACCTCACTGTGCTTACTGTGGGATCAATCAGCTCTGAAGCACTTTGCTTCCAGTGTTTTGCAAGCATGAAGTTAAGTTCTAGTTTCATCAGACCACTGGAGATACAAGTTTGATGCTGCTCGTACTCCTCATTGATCTAGAGTTAATTCACTGGCTTTCATGAGAATTATTATAATGGAAATAACATTACCTTTTAGTGCAATGTCACACAATTAAATTAAATCAAACTAATTTAAAATGCATCCTTCCCAGCCCATCAACTTCAATAGAGCCATTGTCAATACAAACCTCCCTCTTGAATTCCTTGATGATGTGCTTGAGCAATAACTGGTCAAAGTCCTCGCCTCCCAAAAACGTATCCCCATTTGTGGATTTTACTTCAAAGACTCCTTTCTGAATCTCCAGAACGGAGACATCAAAGGTGCCACCACCCAGATCGTAGACAGCAATACTATACAAGACAGAAACTAATCCAGTTTAATGAAATAACAGACACAATCACATTATACGCAGTTCATTGCACATAGAACATGGAATAGTACAGCATAGGAACAGGCCTTTTGACCCACAGTGCTTGTGAAATTAAACCTCTCTCTTCTATCTACATGTGATCCATGCCCCTCCATTCTGTTTGGTCACATACCTATCAAAAAACCGCAAACACCATTCTTCAGAAGGATAATTTCAATCTCCTACTGATCTGTCCAGTCATCCTTCTTTGCTTCATATCTCTTGATATCCTCACCTTTCTCAGGCCTATTGAGCTTAGGTTTAAAATTGATCATAACCTTGCTCCAGCTTTCGACTATTGCTTCTCGATTCCAGTCTGAAACAGTCTAGCTTTAAATCTATTAGGCCATCAGCCAGAGAATTTGTAGCTCATATTTCAGTCAACCCAACAGCTCCATGGTATCCTCCGACTATTGTTTACAGCATCTTGTCAACGTATTATTCTTTTTCTCCATGTATTTAACTAACCTATCCATGTTACAAATGTTCTTTATCTCAACTATAATGGTAGCAAGTTCCATATTTTGATCACCATTTAAATTTTTAAAATTCTCTTAACTTTTTATTAATTAATTGGCAATCAATTGATATTTGTGAGCTTTGTTCTGTCCCACAACTAGAAACTTATTTTTAAATGCACCAAAGCACATTCCTTGTATATGCACATACTTGGCCAATAAATTCAAATACATACATCTTTTACTGAACTCCAGAAATGGTGAAAATCTCCGTTGGAGCAACAATCAGCATTTTTCTTTCATAGAGACCCTACGCAACCCTTCAACATAACAGACCTGAAGGGTCCCAACTTAGCTGATTTATTCTGCCATGGGTGATTTATTCTGCTCAATCATTAAATGTTTCTAAGACCATAACTTGGTGTGGTTTGGTCCTAAAACTGAAATACGATTTCTTAGATGCATGTCACAATTGGTAGAGCACAAATGTAGCTTTTTTGAATCCAATAGCCTTGTGTACAGTAAATGTCTAGACTAGATTTTATACCAATGTATCAGCACGACATCTATCACTTTGTACACAGTCACATTGAGAGGTCTAAATAGAGTCATAGAATGTGGAAACAGACCCTTTGGCCAAACTTGCTCACACCGGCCAACAATATCCCAGCTACCCTAGTCCCTTAGCCTACTCAACCTCTCCCTATAGCTCACACCCTCTAGTCCTGGCAACATCCTTGTAAATCTTCACCGAACCCTTTCAAGCTTGACAATATCTTTCCTATAACATGGTGCCCAGAATTGAACACAATATTCTAAATGCGGTCTCACCAACGTCTTATACAACTGCAACATGACCTTCCAACTTCTACTCAATACTCTGACTGATGAAGGCCAATGTGCCAAAAGCCTTTTTGACCACCTTATCTACCTGCAACCCGACCTTCAAGGAACCATGCACCTGCACTCCTAGATTCCTCTGCTCCACAACACTCCCCAGAGGCCTACCATTCACTGTGTAGGTCCTGCCCTTGTTAGACATCCCAAAATGCAACACCTCACACTTCTCCATATTAAATGCCATCAACCATTCCTCAGCCCAACTGTCAAATCGATCCAGATCCTGCTGCAATCTTTCACAACCATCTTCACTATCTGCAAAACCACCCACTTTTTATCATCAACAAACTTGCTAATCTTGCCCTCTATGTTCTCATCCAAATCATTGATGTACACGACAAACAGGAACGGGCCCAGCACCGAACCGAGGCACACCACCAGTTACAGGCCTCCAGTCTGAGAAGCAACCTTCCACCATCACCCTCTGCTTCTTTCCATGGAGCCAATTTGCTATCCATTCAGCTCTCTCCCCTTAGACCCCATGCGATCTAACCCTACAGAGCAGCCCACCATGCGGAACCTTGTCCAATGCCTTACTGAAATCTGTGCATACATCTACAGCTCTGTCCTCGTCAATCAGATCTGTGACACATGACCTCCCACCTTTACAAAGTTTACAATTTGTTCATTAAATTTGATTGAAATTTAACATTTTGTAATCAATAGCAGAATTCCTGTCACAAGCACCATGGAAAATCTATTCCACCATTTCTTTACTTTCTTTTGAAACACAAATCGAAGTCACACATTTCAAGAGCTTTACTATTCAAAGTTAAACTATTTTTACCATGGCAGCTATTATACTGTTGCAACAAATTCACTGAAATCTTTCAAAGTAACAAGAATGCACAAATGGAATTCAGATTCAAGAGTGTTAATCTTTGCAATAAAACAGAAACTTTGTGAATTAAAAGTTTGACTTTACATACACTTTATCTTCAGATTTGTCTAATCCATATGCTAGAGCTGCCGCAGTGGGTTCATTAATGACTCGCAGAACATTCAATCCAGATATCTGTCCAGCATCTTTTGTGGCCTAGATGGACACATCAAATATTTCAAAAATATATAAACAAACTTGTTTTTGTTTCAAATATAATTTCAGCTGGAAGTACCAGAGTGTAATGGAATCTTAAATATGCAGTATTGGTGGCTCCCCAGAACTAGTTTACATGGCCAAGTCACTGATGTTATGCCAACACCATAAATTTGATTGCTTCACATATTTAGTAATAGGTTTTGGCCCATTTTAATTAACACTTGTTTCATAAGGCACAGTTTGCAAACAGTTATCATTTGAAATATGATTGAGGATTATGCATACCACAATAAATAAGGTAAATAAGAAAAGAACCTCAATATCCCCAAGTAATCAATACTGACATGTAGCTTACTTGCCAACATTAAACTTATAAACAAATTTTGTCAGTTAAAAAAAACTTAAACTTGCATATTGTTTTTACCTGTCTTTGTGAATCGTTGAAATATGCAGGCACTGTGATAACTGCATTCTTCACAGGTTGTCCCAGGTAGTTTTCTAAAAACAAAAAAGGTGATGTTATAAATCCTTATAATCTACTTCTCCTTGAGATTCTAAAATGAACCTTTTGCCATGCTTGCACCAACCTGCTGTTTCCTTCATTTTCATTAAGACAAACGCCCCAACTTGGCTTGGAGAGTACATCTTCCCGTGAGCTTCCACCCAGGCATCACCATTAGAGGCACGGACTATTTTGTAGGACACATTTTCGCTATGAACATTTAAAATAAAAGTGTTTTTTTTTTACTGGTGAATAACCAAAACTGCAATCTTGAAAGAAGAATGATTTTTGATTACAAATAGAATTCAAACTTACGTATCCTTCTGTACTTCAGAATCCTCAAATCGCCGCCCAATTAAGCGTTTTGTTGCATATAAAGTGTTCTTTGGGTTGGTTACTGCTTGTCTTTTAGCTGGCATCCCGACTAAACGTTCTCCATCTGCTTTAAATGCAACTACAGAGGGGGTTGTTCTGGCACCTTCTGAATTTTCCAGTACCTTGAATACAAAGCAATAACTAAGAAAACCGTTCAAGCATTGGCCACACACAGATGCATTGTTTGAGGTGCATTGTTTGTATATTGGATCCCCAAAGATGTTGGTAATATACCACTTAAAAATTATTTGTTTGTTTCCTCATATGCCTCTGATAGATTAACGAGAAATACTGGCAATCCATGTTAAATAGGCTAACCCATTAATATTAGCGTAGCGTTGGTTCACAAGGTTAATTCCCGGAGTGGTGGGACTGTCGTATGTTGAAAGACTGGAGCGACTGAGCTTGCATACTCTGGAATTTAGAAGGATGAGAGGGGATCTTATTGAAACATAAGATTATTAAGGGATTGGACACGCTAGAGGCAGGAAACATGTTCCCAATGTTGGGGGAGTTACGAACCAGGGGCCACAGTTTAAGAATAAGGGGTAGGCCTTTTAGAACGGAGACGAGGAAAAACGTTTTCACTCAGAGAGTTGTGAAGCTGTGGAATTCTCTGCCTCAGAAGGCAGAGGAGGGCAATTCTCGGGATGCTTTCAAGAGAGTTAGATAGTGCTCTTAATGATGGCAGAGTCAAGGGATCTGGGGAGAAGGCAGGAACGGGGTACCTGATTATGATTATGCACGATCAGCCACGATCACAGTGTTGGCTCAAAGGGCCTACTCCTGCACCTATTGTCTATTGTGTAAAAGTCTACCATCCCTACCAGTTACTAGGTGGTTGCACCATTCATGAACCACGTTTTCTCAATGCATGATCAAGGCTTATAACCCCACAAACTTGGCTTGGTCCTGAAATCCATCACATATTCGTTCGCACACCTGGTTTCCTACAAACAACATTTTCTTCCCAACTCTAATTTTTGGTATCATCTCTCACTACAAAAACAATCCCCAACATTTCCAAATACAACAGCCCTTCTATCAATTAACAAACAATTTTCACTTACGCTTCTACAGCAGAAGCAAGATACTGCAATTCCAGTTATATGAAATAATGGATGAGGCTAGAAATGTTCAAGTTTGCATTTTGAAAACATTATCTTATAATGTAACTCTGAATTTTCTGAACTGGCATAGCAACCTACTTTTGCTTGCTTGCCTTCCATCACAGCAACACAGGAGTTAGTTGTTCCCAGATCAATGCCAACAACAGCACCTTTAATAGCTTCAGACCTGAGAAATACAAATCACAGCTATAGACTTCCATATCCATGTGAAAATATTTAATAACTGAAATTTCTGATTATAATTTGAATACACCATATTAATATTTACTTATAACTAATCACATAGTACACTTCATTCCCCTAAAGAGCAGAGCAATTTAGTAACACACACTAATACATTGCGATTGTGTTAAGTGATTGCTGTTCTGAAGACTGCTGTTCATATCTTACGTTCCACAAAACTACATTGTGATGTTTCTCTTCAATTTAAAAGAAATAGAAATAAAAAGGCAGCATCAGTGATAATGTAATTAAAGGAGACAGCTTGCAACAATAATTCCAATGATTCACGATGTTTCCAGTGTCATCACACGGTCCAGCTTCTATGTAACTCTAGATGTATAGCTATGTAGGCTCTTGACGTGTCTTTGGAGACAACTACTCAAACAGTTGTAGTTCAAGGTAGTGACAGACAATAAGTGCTAAATACTATTGTTTGTTATTTATTGTATGGATAGAAAATTGGCTTCATGGAAAGAAGCTGAGGGTGAAAGGTGGAAGGTTGCTTCTCGGACTGGAGGCCTGTGACTAGTGTTTCAGGGTTCAGTTCTGGGCACCATGTTATAGGAAATATGTTGTCAAGCTGGAAAGGGTACAGGGACAATTTACGAGGATGTTGCCAGGTCTAGGGAGCTATAGGGAGAGGTTGAGTAGACTGACGAGAATGAGGGGTGAACTTTAGAGGTGTATAAAATCATAAGAGGAATAGATTGGGCAGATGCACAGAGTCTCTTGCCCAGAGTAGGCGAATCGAGGACAAGAGGACATAGGTTTACGGTAAAGTGGAAAATATTCAATAGGAATCTGAGGGGTACCTTTTTCACACAAAGGGTGGTGGGGGTATAGAACTAGCTGCCAGAGGAGGTAGTTGAGGCATGGACGATCTGAACATTTAAGAAATGGTAAGACAGGTACATGGATAGAACAGGTTTGAAGGGATATGGCCCAAACACAGGCAGGTGGGATTAGTGTAGCTGGAACATGTTGGCGGATGTGGGCAAGTTGGGCCGAAGAGCCGTTTCCACACTATCATTCTATGACTGGATGACTCTATTTACGTTAACGATTTGAATGACAATGTAGTGAACATTGCAACACATTTGCAGATGACACCAGAATTGCTGGTACAGTGGACATTGTGGATGGATATCTTACGTTAACAACAGGATATAGATCAGTTGGGAAGGTGGGCCAAAGAATGGCAAACTGAAGTTAACACTGACAAGTGTCAGGTGCAGCACCTGTTGGGTCAAACCATGGCAGTAATTGCACATAAAGGAGTGTCGCGGAACAAAGATCTAGGAGTACAGGTGCATGGTTCTCTGAATATAGTTCAGGTGGACAGCATGGTAAAAGCGGAATTTGGCATGCTAACCTTCATTGGGAAGGGTAGTGAGTACCAAAGTTGAGATACTACGACACAGCTGTGCAAGCGTGAGTAACATTACACTTGGGAGTACTGGGAGTACCATGGCAGCTCTGGCAGCTCAGCTACAAGGATGCCATTAAGTTGGAACGGGTGCAGAAAAGCTTCACCTGGATTTGAGAGCTTGTGTTATAGGGAAAGAATGAAGCATAGGAGCATTTTTGGAGCAAAGGATTTGGACCAAATGCAGGAAAATAGACTAGCCCAAAATGCCAACTTCGGCTGACATGGAAGACCCTGTTTCAATGCTTTATATCATTACTAGGACTCTATATCTGGAATATACGAATTCTGAGAATGAGTGGAAGAAATGCAAAAAGACCCAAACAATTGGAACTTTGAAGTTTCATACATGGTGTAAAACTCTAAAGTGATAATAATGCAAGGCCATTGAGGCAATGACATTTAAAGTTCAAAGATCACATGGAAAGAGGCAACATGCAAGCTACAAGATTGCCCACCATGTCTCCAACATAAAAAGGGAAGACCCGTACCAACTTCACTATCGTTATTACAGCTTTTGAATAAGGATTTGAAATCTATTAATAAATATTTAAGCAATCCAAGATAGACACAAAATGCTGTAGTAACATAGCAGGACAGGCAGCATCTCTGGAGAGAAGGAATGGGTGACGTTTCGGGTCAAGAACCTTCTTCACACTATGTCACCCATTCCTTCCCTCCAGAGATGCTGCCTGTCCCGCTGAGTTACCCCAGCATTTTGTGTCTATCTTTGATTTAAACCACCATCTTCGGTTCCTTCCTACACATTTAAGCAATCTATATACATATAAACATGCATAATAATTCCAAATTACCAGATTATTTAGACAATAAACTAGAAATATATTAATGCTCAAAAGGTGACTGATGGGTAACAAGACCATTGCACTGGTGTGATTAATAAAAATACTCACGCATAATTACGTCTTGCCAATGTTTGAAGTACATCCTGGTTCAAACCATTCCAATGACCCTGGAAAACATCTTACTGTTAGCATTTACCCATCGTTTATTTTGTTCATTGCATTAACCAAGCCCTGGTAGTTAGTACACAACTATAACCAGCATCATTTCCTTTGCATAACAGAGCTTTATTTGTCATTCGGTACCGAAGTACCGAACGAAACTACATAGCAGTCATAAAAAAAAGAACACAAGACACATAACCCCAACACAAACATCCATCACAGTGACTCCAAACACCCCCTCACTGTGATGGAGGCAACAAAACTTCCACTCTCTTCCCCACGCCCACGGACAGACAGCTCGTCCCCGACCGACCCGCAGTCCCCGCAAGAGGATGGAAGTTCCCGTGGCCGAATCGCACCGGGCGCTGAAACGTCTCGCGGCCGAGCCGTGCGATGAAAGGCCCCGCTACCAAGCCTTGCGCAGCTAAGTCCCGCGGCCGAGCCGCACCGGGCGATGTTAAGTCCCGCGGCCGAGCCGCACCAGCGATGAAAAGTCCCGCGGCCGAGCCGCACCAGCGATGTAAAGTCCCGCGGCCGAGCCGCACCGGGCGATGTTAAGTCCCGCGGCCGAGCCGCACCAGCGATGAAAAGTCCCGCGGCCGAGCCGCACCAGCGATGTAAAGTCCCGCGGCCGAGCCGCACCGGGCGATGTTAAGTCCCGCGGCCGAGCCGCACCAGCGATGAAAAGTCCCGCGGCCGAGCTGCACCGGGCGATGTAAAGTCCCGCGGCCGAGCCGCACCGGGCGATGTTAGGCCCCGCAGCCGAGCTGCACCGGGCACTGTTAAGTCCAGCGGCCGAGCCGCACCAGCGATGTAAAGTCCCGCGGCCAAGCCGCACCGGGCGATGAAAAGTCCCGCGGCCGAGCCGCACCGGGCACTGTTAAGTCCAGCGGCCAAGCCGCACCGGGCGATGTAAAGTCCAGCGGCCGAGCCGCACCGGGCGATGTAAAGTCCAGCGGCCGAGCCGCACCGGGCGATGTTAGGCCCCGCAGCAGAGCCGCACCGTGAGGAAGAGAAAAGTTTCCCCCACCCCCCCCCCCCCACACATACACAACCAAAAAAAAATACAAAAACCATCCCAACACCGACACACAACAAAAAAAAAGGAAAAAAGACGAACAGACTGCTAGCGAGCCGCAGCCGTTAGGCGCCGCCACTTCCGCACTTTTCCATGCATTTACAGGAAATCCATCACTTATCCTTATCTACTGCTTGCAACGTCTCACAGCAACCTTTTGGAGACATTCCAACGTTTTAAAGAGATGAAATCCCCAGAAATTATAATTTAACATGCCTATCACAAACATTCCCAGATTTGCGTGGGTCTGCCACTGCACTTTTCCATGCATTTACAGGAAATCCATCACTTATCCTTTTACATCTTTCCCTCCAGCCATCCAAACACCCAAAAAGTAATTCCAAGTGAAGCTGCAATCCCCTAGCACTTTTTCCAATCTAGGGTATTGCAATCAGCATTCAGAAAGTGGATAGGCACAAAAAGCTGGAGTAACTCAGCGGGACAGGCAGTATCTCTGGAGAGAAGGAATGAGTGACGTTTCGGGTTGAGAACCTTCTTCATAAAGTGGTATCTTCTACATTGTAAAAAAACATAGATTGGCAAACCACTTTGCAGAGCTCCTGCAATCAGCCCACAAGGGCAATTCTGAGCTCACTGCTGCCTGCAACTTTAATTCACAACCCAATCAGACTTGTCTGTAGCCTCTTTTACAATAAAACCTCGTGTAAGGTTGCAGAACAACAGCCCATTGCCCATTTGAGCGCCTTATAGTCTTGCAAACTCAATATTGAATTCTACACCTTCTGCTAATTTGCATCTACATCAGAACTGGCCATTTCTGCTCCAAGTCTTTGACCTTGAGATTACACTCACTATTCCCCTCTCTCTGTCAGAGAGAATTAGAGAAGACTGCCACCACAGTTGGTTTACTCCTTCCCTTCCCACCATTGTCCTTCCAAGTGAAGCAGCAATTC
Organism: Rhinoraja longicauda; assembly: GCF_053455715.1. Taxonomy (NCBI): domain Eukaryota; kingdom Metazoa; phylum Chordata; class Chondrichthyes; order Rajiformes; family Arhynchobatidae; genus Rhinoraja; species Rhinoraja longicauda. The sequence goes on from NC_135966.1 coordinate 51,543,756, forward strand.
CCTGCCGGGCATATCCTACAACTTTTATGTCAAATATTTTGCAAAGAATATTGGTAAAACCGTTGGAAAATGAAGCTGAAGCTTCACATCAGCAGTGATTTAATCTACAAATTCTGTCACGTTTTCACAAAAAACAAATGACAAAAAAAGTACATTCCAAGTGGGCTGATGGGTAGACTCTGGGGGTCCATTCTTTGCTGAATTTATATAACTTTAGAGACAAAAGAGAGAACTTCAAAGAGTTGCTAAGTAGACTACTCTGTGTGTCCTTCTCAATGTGTTTAATGGTCTTTTTGAAATCCCAGAGGATTCATAGCAAATGACTGATCTTGCCCATTTACAACTCGACAGGAAATAAAACAGAGTGCATTGAGAATAGTATAAAATTGTTGAGTAAGATTTGTTTGGGTTCACATGTACCCAAAGATCAAAATGGAAATTTTGACTTAAAATTTGAATTGAAACTTCAATAATCCAACAAGTTGTTGAGAAATCTTAATAATTTGGCATTTTCTCACTCATTTGTCTAGAATGAGAGCCAAGGTTCCAGAGTGCAATTGTGGCCAGAGTCCAGACTGGGGGTCAGGCATGTGGCCAAAGCCACAGTTTGGACATCGAGAAGAGGTAGATTTGTGGCTGTAGCTGGAGCCCACCTTGCATATCTCACGACTCATTTTAAACCAATTGAGTTCAGCAAACCTACCATACGACTGTTGCGTAACAAAGTGAACTTTAGGTGTTAATCGATCAAATAGTCAAGAAAATTTGTTAGCCCGGATCAACCAAAGTCCCAAAGCTGCTGGAACACATAGAAAATAGGTGCAGGAGGAGGCCATTCGGCTCTTCGAGCCAGCACCACCATTCGTTGTGATCATGGCTGATCATCCACAATCAGTAACCCGTGCCTGCCTTCTCCTCATACCACTAGCCCCTAGAGCTCCATCTAACTCACTCTTAAATCCATAATTCTGCTGTAACTCGATAACCACGTTCCTGGAAACCTTATAGAAAATAACGTTATAGAGAGAATCGTGTCAATGTATTGAAGAGAGGGGAAGGGGGAAATAGCCCCGAGACTCTTGTCAGATACAGTGTGAGGTGTTTCACAGACAGGTCAGGGCGCCGGCTGTGACTGTCCCCAGCCCGGGCATCTTCCCGCTGGGGGTGGAGAGAGGCAGCGCCCGGACCGGCCCGGACTGACTACAGAGCGGCCCTGGTAGACGGAGCGGGCAGGCGGGCCCGCACCCCACCGGGCCGCAGCCAGCCCGGCAACGGCACACGGGACCGTCCACAACCCAAGGGAGGGCCCGACGCAGGCATCCACCCGGGACAACAGGCTAACCCCCGTCCACCGACCCCCATCCACCCGCCGCGGGGACGGGCTGAAGGTCACTGGCTGCCACGGGCAGTCGAGGGCCCGGGATTGGCGGCCTACACCCGGCGAGCGGCCCCGCATTACTCACCGTGGAGGCGGCGAGGCGCCGGGACGCGGAGCGCACGAGGTGGATCATGGCGACGGCGGAGCTGCAGCGAGGGGTCGGGGTCAGGGTCCGCGCCCACGGGGGTCCGGGTGGTCACCGAGTCCGTGTGCGAGGGGTTCCGGGGAGGCACAGAGTTTGGGAGGTGCCGGGTCGGGGAGCGGGGGGTGGTCGGGGTGCGGGGGGTGGCGGGTCGGGGAGAGGAGTCTCGGAGGTGGCGGGGGGGTGAGTGGAGTCACGGAGCTTCTCGAATCCTCCACCGCCACACGTGCCCCTTGCAGGTGATGTCGTCAGAGCGCCGCCAGCAAGGACCCCGCGCCGCCGCGTCCAAGCGCCGCCTGTAGACAGAGAGATTTTATTTTCACAAATTAAAAGGGGGGGAAAGAAATGAACGCTTTAAACATCGATTCGCCTGTCGCAGATGAGGCCTGGGAAATCCATGCTGGGCTGTAGCTGCGCTTGGCGTTTGACGTGACCGGAGACGCTGGCGTTGCGTGGACAGCCAGGGCCGGGGGCCTGACCGTAAGCGTTGCTGCGAATTGCGTCAGACAGCGGCCGGGGGCTAAGGTCAGGGGTCAAGCCCACCGGGTCAGAGGTCAGCACCGAAGCGAGAGCACGTGACCGATGGCCGGGTGAGGTCACCTTGCCCCTTATTTGGGAGTGAGGAAGTTGCAGAAAACATGCTAGAGGAGTAAGATAGACCACTCGACCCTAACACCGTAACACGTCATGGCCCATGGCGCCATTTTAGTAGGCACAAACTTGCAGAAACATTTTAAAAGAAAAGTAACAACAGTCTGTGAGTTGATAGATGAGATATATTCTGCATTTTAATGGTATCATCACACATACTGTTCCCCACTGGTTACACTGCGAGAGGCAGGGCGAACGGCGGGTTTTGCCCACTAAAAAAACCTGGTCTAAACCCTGACACCCCAAACAACTTCAGACCAATCTCCAACCTACCCTTTCTGTCCAAAGTTTTGGAACGTGCTGTAGCTTCCCAACTCAAATACCACCTCTCTACCAATAACCTGTATGAAACTTTCCAATCCGGATTCCGCTCAAACCACTGTACTGAAACTGCGCTCCTCAAAATCACAAACGACATTCTACTCTCCTCCGACGCTGGCAACCTCAACATCCTCATCCTACTTGACCTCAGCGCCGCCTTTGACACCATAAATCACTCCATTCTCCTCACCCGACTTGAAACCTCCCTTAACATCACCGGCACAGCCCTATCCTGGTTCAAATCTTACCTCTCTGACAAACACCAGTTCATCTCCATTAACAACTGTAAATCCCCCACCGCTCCCCTCCCCCAAGGTGTCCCCCAAGGCTCAGTCCTTGGCCCCCTCCTCTTCATCCTCTACCTGTTCCCCCTTGGTCAATTAATCCGCCGTCATGGTCTCAACTTCCACTGCTTCGCCGATGATATCCAGCTCATCATCTCCACCAAGTCAATCTCCCCCACCACACACTCTACACTGACAAACTGCATCACTGAAATAAAATCTTGGCTTCAATCAAATTTCCTCAAACTCAATTGCAACAAATCTGAAATCATCATCATTGGTCCAAAAACGCTCACCAAATCCACCCAAAACTTCATCCTCAACATTGATGGTCTCCCAGTATCCACCTCACCTCACATCCGGAATCTTGGAATCATCTTTGATCAAACCCTCTCCTTCGACAAACACATCAAACACATCACAAAGACAACCTTTTTCCACCTCAAAAACATTGCCCGTCTCCGTCCATCCCTCTCCTCCACAGCTGCAGAAACCCTCATCCACGCCTTCATCACCTCCCGTCTGGACTACTGCAACAGCCTCCTCTATGGCGCACCCTCAAAAATCATCAGTAAACTTCAATACATTCAAAACTCCGCTGCCCGTCTACTCACACACACCCCGATCCGTGACCATATCACCCCCGTCCTTTATAAACTCCACTGGCTCCCCATCCCCCAGAGAATCCAGTACAAAATCCTCCTCATAACCTACAAAGCCCTCCATAACCTGGCCCCATCCTACCTGACCGACCTCCTCCACAGGCACACTCCCACCTGCACCCTCCGCTCTGCTGCTGCCAATCTCCTATCCCCCCACATCTGGACCAAACTCAGATCCTGGGGGGACAGGGCTTTCTCCATCGCTGCTCCCACCCTATGGAACTTACTACCCCAAAACGTTAGAGACTCCTTCACATTCAAAACATCGCTGAAGTCTCACCTGTTCAGTACTGCCTTCAACCACTGAAGGTCACCTCACCTTCTGTCTCCTTTCTCTGTTTGTTTATTTATTTACTTATTTATCTATTTATTCATTTCCCTATGTTCTCTAAATCTCTGTAAAGCGTCTTTGAGTATATGAAAAGCGCTATATAAATAAAATACATTATTATTATTATTATAAAATGGCGGACGTCCCGCTCCTGCTTTGCGCACGACACCTCAGTACAGGCGATTTAGACGTAGTGGTCCATCTTGCTCCTCTAGTATCTTTGGTCATGGGTACATTCCAGCGTCATTTTAGTAAGCAGATTCTGTGTGCTCGACTGTGCAGTGTTCACAACTCTTCGATTTCTTCATATATAAAATGTTTGCAAACAATTATTTTTGTTCAACTTCTTGGATAAGTTGACATTTATAATTATTTCTGGAAGAGTTGCTGCTTCTTCTTGCGTTTGAGGCAGCAAAAGTTATGTAACGCCTTCCAGGCGCTGTAGCCAGTGCAATGTGCTGTTGTCGAGGGCCGTGAGGTCTACCCCTCCACCAGGGGGACGGAGGACAGTGCAGTCGAGAATGACGTGCTGCGCTGTTTGCTGGTCTGCTCCACACACGCAGGCTGCTGATGGACGCAACCCCCAACGATGCATATTGGCGTTGAACCGGCCGACCCCTGTGCGGAGCTGGTTCAGGGCGACCCACTATTTGCGGGGCATGTCCGAGCCGTGTGGGGCTGTGGTGTTTGGTGCGACAGTGAATTGAGGAGGTGGCAATGTCTGTTCCCAGCTGGTTCTCTATGCTCCTAGTATGTTGAAACTGGAGCCACAGAGGGTCGTTGTGTGACGGGAGAAAGGGTGACGAGACGACAGGCATTGAGGTCCCAGTTGCTGTGAATCTTGGGCGAGGTGGTGCAAAGGATGTTTGGTGTCCGATGGGGCCTTGCACACCAGCCTATGAGTGAAGAACTCTCTGTGAAGCTTGGTGGGTGCGATACCTGCGAGCACCAGCAGGAGATCCATCGGAGTAGGGCGTAGGCAGCCAGTGATGATCCACATGGTGTCGTTGAGGGTGGCGTCTAGCTTGCTAGTATGAGCGCTGCGGCACCATGCTGGGGCGGCGTACTCAGCGGCGCTGTACACGAGTGCAAGAGCACTGGTTCGAAGCGTAGATGTCCTGGTGCCCCATGATGATCCAGCCAAGCAATGCAGGAGGTTGTTCCGTGCTGAGACTTTAGCACGGAGAGCTTCAAGGTGTTGCTTGTAGGTCAGCTGCCGATCTAGTTTCAGCCCGAGGTATTTAGGAAATGGGTTGTAGGGTACTGGTGACCAATTGAGGGTGACGGTTAGCTGGCGTTGAGCTTCCTTGTTGTTCAGGTGAAAGGCCGTTGTGGTGGTTTTTGGCACACTCAGTTTTAGTCTCCAGGTTTTAAGGTAGCCTACGACAAGTTCCATATCCGCCGGGAGCACATCCTCCACATTTGACCAACTCCTGTCCGAGTGCAGTAGGGCCGTCATCTGCGTATCCATACTGGCGCAAGGTCGTGCGTGGCAGATCGCTGATATAGAGATTAAAGAGCATGGGGACCAGTACCGAGCCTTGGGGGACTCCGTTTCTTAGGCGTCGCAGTCGGCTAGATTGTCCGTCGCTGGTCTCGAGTACAAACTGCGGTTGGCAAGAATGTTGGCAAGGAACCGCACTAAATGACGGTCAGGGATGGTGCGGAGGAGCTTCAAGATCAGGCCCTGGTGCCACACTGTATCACAGGCGGCGGTGAGGTCCACCAGTGTGATGCCCACTTTGTGACCTTTTTCAAAACTCTCTTCAATGTCATTGGTCAGCATGACTATTTGGTGGGTGGTGCAGCGTCCACGCCGAAATCCGGCTTGTTCAGCGGGTAGTTGAGGGTCAACGATTGGATCGAGCCGGGCCAGGAGAAGCCGTTTGAGGAGCTTGTACGTGACACAGAGGAGTGAGATGGGCCGATAGTTCCTTGGGTCGTCAGCAGACTTGTTTGGTTTTGGTAGAGCAATGACGGTGGCTTTCCGCCAGATGTTTGGAATGGACTGACCAATGGGGCAAGAGGAGTAAAACTCACGGAGCCAGGCCAGGCATTTAGGATCGCAGTGGTTCAGGAATTCTGGGGGGATGTTATCAGGACACGTCTTTGGAGTGGCCATTGGCCAGGAACTGGTGGGCGATGGAGCTGGCCGTGACAGGGCAATGCTTTGGGCGGGTACTTCGACCGGTGAGGCGATTGAAGGTCTTCCACGCCACCCTACTGGAGTGTGTGAAGTCGATTCCTTGGACTGTCTCTTCCCACCGTTCTCTGCGCTTCTTGTCGAGGCAGTTTGTCAGTTCCGCAGCCTTGGAGGCAGCCTCTTCGCCAGGTTCAGCGTACAGGAATGCGTCGTAGCATGCGTCACACTCTTCGTCCCATGTGGGGATGTACCGGCGATGATAGCCGCGAGGAATGGAATCCTTTTCCGCCCTGATGAGGAGTTTGTGAGTAGACATTGTGAGGCATAACGAACGGTGGGTTTTGCTTTCGAAAATGGCAGACGTTCCGCTCCGTTACTTACAACACTTCAGTATATGTGATTTCGCAGGAGTGGTCTATCTTGCTCCTCTATTATCTTTGCTGGGGTCAAAGATGTGTAGGAAGGAACTGCAGATGCTAGACACAAAATGCTGGAGTAACTCAGCGGGACAGGCAACATCTCTCGAGAGAAGGAATGGATGATGGTCTGGGTCGAGACCCTTAGAAACATAGAAAAATAGGTGGAGGAAGAGGCTATTCGAGCCAGCACCGCCATTCATTGTAATCATGGCTGATCATCCACAATCAGTAACCTGTGCCTGCGTTCTCCACATATCCCTTGATTCCTTTAGCTCTAAGAACTAAATCCTACTCTCTCTTGAAAACATCCAGTGAATTGGCCTCCACTACCTTCTGTGGCAGAGAATTCCACAGATTCACAACTCTCCGGGTGAAGAAGTTTTTCCTCATCTCAGTCCTAAACAGCCCACCCCTTATTCTTAAACTGTGACCCCTGGTTCTGGACTCCCCCAAACATCAGGAACATTTTTCCTGCATCTAGCCTGATATAGGTAACAATTTATCATGGGTACACGTACCAAGAAATAGTGAAAACCTTGTTCCGTGTATTCTCCAGTCTTGTCCCATCCCAGCCATTCCTTCTCCCTGCTTCTGTGACAAAAGGTACAGAAGCTTGAAAATGTGCACCACCAGACTCAGGAACAGCTTCTTCTGTGATGAGGTTTCTGAACGGTCTTGCCATGAGCAAGGGTACTGTCTGATTTACCTCTACCTCATTGCGGACATTGGACTTTGTCTCTGGACCTGATGCACTACAACACTGAGGGCTACATTCTGCGCTCTGTATCTTCCCCTTTGATCTACCTATTGTATTCGAGTATGGCTTCATTGTATTTATGTACAGTAGTATCTGAATTGATTGGGTAGCATGCAAAAGGCAGCTTTTCACTGTACCCCAATACACCTAATAAACCTTAACCAGCTTATACGTAGGTACAATCAAACCACACAGTGTGTATAGAAGTTCAGAGATCATGTTGCAGTTGTATAAGACGTTGGTGAGACCATATTTAGAATATTGTGTTCAGTTCTGGGCACCATGTTATAGGAAAGATATTGTCAAGCTTGAAAGGGTTCTGAAAAGATCTATGAGGATGTTGCCTGGACTAAAGAGGGTCTGAGCTTTAGGGAGAGGTTGAGTAGGCTGGGTCTCTATTTCTTGGAGCGCAGGAGGATGAGGGGTGATATAGAGGTGTTCAAAATGATGAGTGGAATAGATCAGGTAGATGCAGTCTCTTGGCCAGAGTAGGGGAATTGAGGACCAGAGGACATAGGTTCAAGGTGAAGGGGAAAAGATTTAATAGGAATCCGAGGGGTAACCTTTTCACACAAAAGGTGGTGGGTGTATGGAATAAGCTGCCAGAGGAGGTAGTCGAGGATGGGACTATCCCATCGTTTAAGAAACAGTTGGACAGGTACATGGATATGACAGGTTTGGAGGGATATGGACCAAGCGCAGGCAAGCGGGACTAGGGTAGCTGGGATATTGTTGGCCGGTGTGAGCAAGTTGACCCGAAGGGGCTGTTTCCACACTGTATCACTCTATGACTCTACGCGAGTATCACAGGTTGTGCAAAGAGGGAAAAAACACGTGCAAAATTGCATTTTACAGCATTACAGTGTTAGAGTTACAAAGAAAAAGTCCACAGATCAGCAGAAGTAGTTTGGGACTATTGGGTCTGATAGCAGCAGGGAAGAGGCTGATCTTGAATCTGGTGGTATGGGCTTTCAAGCTTGTTATCTTCAATCTGACAGGATAGGAGGAAGGATCCTTGATTATATTGGCTGTTTCCCACAGCAACGTGGTGTAGACAGAGTCATGGCGAGAATGCGGCCTTGCATGGCACCAATACTGAGAATTATCATGAACTGCTTGTGATCGATGGGTCAGGGAGTCAACGATTCAATTGCCGAGTCCTAGTTGCAGGAGTTTGGGGAAGTTTGTTGGAATTAAGGTGTTGAAAGGATTAAGTAGCCTAGCTCTATGCTGGTGGCCTGTCACAGGAGGAGAAGCTTGGCCTATACTTTCTTGAGTTTATAAACATTGAAATATACAGAATTCTTAGATGGTGGACAAAGGGACAATTTTATTTTTAAAGTAACTGGAGAAGTTGGAAACACAAGAAACTGTAGATGCTTCTCAATAGTGCTTTATTTGACAATGTGCAACTGCACAGTGAAATTCTTTTTGCACACATTACATATGCAGGGCCGCCATTTATGGCACCATTATTCAAAGTCTGAAGTCCGGCCGGCCTGTGTGCTCGATGTACTGGAGCAGTACCCGTGAACCAGCATTCTTCTGGTCATCTTTGTGTCCCGGGGGCACCTCCTGCAGCCTACCTTGCAGGCATTATCCCGGTTCACCCTCCTACACCGGGCTCCTCACGTCCAACCTCTCCAGCTCCCTCCTGGTCACGCTGTCTACCAAGCCTTCCGGTGGGTTCCTGATCCTAATGACCGCGAGCCTTCGGGCGGTTTCCCGGTCTCGCTGAATGACAAGCCTTCGGGCAAGTCAGGCTTACCAAGCGGGTCCGCAAACGAATCTGGTTCAAAAAACACTGCTGGGAGAACCAAGCAGGTCGAGCAGCATCAAATGGAGGGAGAGCGATGGTGAATGTTTGCATAGATACCCTGCATCAGGACACCTGTTCCTCTGCCACCACTGATGCTGCTGGGCCCGCTGAGTGTTCCCAGCAGTTTGGTTTCTGTTTGCTGCAGATGTTGGAAATCGGAAATAAAAGCAGGGAATGCTGGGAACACTCAGCAGGTCAGGCCGCGTCTGTGGAGAAAGTAAAACAGACCACATTTCACGAATGAGCAGCTCAGATGAAAAGTCCCCGATTCAACATTGACAGTTTCCACAGATGCTGTCGGACCTGCTGAGTTTTTCCAACTTTGGTTGTTTCGTCACCTAGAGGGAAATTTCAACCCCCACACAAGGAATCTGGACCAGAGTCACAGTCACAGACCAAGAATATATATAATATATATATTATCATCATATCATATATATACAGCCGGAAACAGGCCTTTTCGGCCCACCAAGTCCGTGCCGCCCAGCGATCCCCGTACATTAACACTATCCTACACCCACTAGGGACAATTTTTACATTTACCCAGCCAATTAACCTACATACCTGTACGTCTTTGGAGTGTGGGAGGAAACCGAAGATCTCGGAGAAAACCCACGCAGGTCACGGGGAGAACGTACAAACTCCTTACAGTGCAGCACCCGTAGTCAGGATCGAACCTGAGTCTCCGGCGCTGCATTCGCTGTAAAGCAGCAACTCTACCGGTATATATCGGTAGAGTTGCTGCTTTATAGCGAATGCAGCGCCGGAGACTCAGGTTCGATCCTGACTACGGGTGCTGTACTGTAAGGAGTTTGTACGTTCTCCCCGTGACCTGCGTGGGTTTTCTCCGAGATCTTCGGTTTCCTCCGAGATCTTCGGTTTCCTCCCACACTCCAAAGACGTACAGGTATGTAGATTAATTGACTGGGTAAATGTAAAAATTGTCCCTAGTGTGTGTAGGATAGTGTTAATAGTGTTAGTGTGCGGGGATCGCTGGGCGGCGCAGACTTGGTGGGCCGAAAAGGCCTGTTTCCGCGCTGTATCTGAAATATGAAATATAATATATATAATAATAATATAACTAAAAGTCTCATCTTGTATGTGCATATATATATATTATATATATATATATATAAACGGTATACGATAGCGCAACAATTTTAGGGGCTCCTTACCATTCGCCTGTGGTGTGTGGTATCAAGCTTTGTTCAAATTGTTGCACTCTCGTGTACCGTTTTGAGTGTATTTCGGGAACGTACATACACACAAGATGATATCGCCACTTTGATCTAATACTTCCGTGTTCGGCGTCACAACAGGAACCCAATGGGCATATATGAGATCGCCATTTTGATCCAATACGGCGTCACAACGGATACCCAACGGGTCCACGGGTCGTCTAGTAAACAATAAATCTCTTTACTCAGTTAGAGGCAAGTCTTTAGAATTTGCTGTAGTGATTTGTAAATGAAAAGCCATCATACTGTGGGGTTCCTTCTTTTGGTCAGCTGAAACAAATGCCCTCCTGTTCAAATATCAACCTGAAAGTTATTAACCACTACATATGATGCTTTTGACCAGATTGAAATGTTTTTGGGTGGAATATAAAATAATTGAACTGATGTTGCATCCAATTTGTATTGCTATGACAGTGGAGGAAATTAGATTTCAGTCATTTGGCATTTGAAACAAACTTGGGGAAAGCGATTTTTTTTAAAAGGTACATATTGTAACAGTTGACAATTGTATGTCAGGTTGGAGGCCAGTGCCAAGGATCTGTGTTGGGTCCACTGTTGTTTGTCATTTACATTAATGATCTGGATGATGGTGTGGCAAATTGGATTAGTAAATATGCAGATGATACTAAGATAGGTGGAGTAGTTGATAGTGAGGTAGATTTTCAAAGTCTACAGAGAGACTTGGGCCTTTTGGAAGGGTGGGCTGAAAGATGGCAGATGGAGTTTAATGCTGATAAGTGTGAGGTGCTGTATTTTGGTAGGACAAATCAAAATAGGACGTACAGGGTAAATGGTAGGGAATTGAGGAATGCAGTGGAACAGAGGGATCTGGGAATAACTGTGCATTGTTCCCTGAAGGTGGAATCTCATGTGGATAGGGTGGTGAAGAAGGCGTTTGGTATGCTTGCCTTTATAAATCAGAGCATCGAGTATAGAAGTTGGGATGTAATGTTAAAATTGTACAGGGCATTGGTGAGGCCGAATCTGGAGTATGGTGTACAGTTCTGGTCGCCAAATTATAGGAAGGATGTCGACAAAATGGAGAGGGTACAGAGGAGATTTACTAGAATGTTGCCTGGGTTTCAGCACTTAGGCTACAGAGAGAGGTTGAACAGGTTGGGTCTTTATTCTTTGGAGCGTAGAAGGTTGAGGGGGGACTTGATAGAGGTTTTTAAAATTTTGAGAGGGACGGACAGAGTTGACGTGGGTAGGCTTTTCCCTTTGAGAGTGGGGAAGATTCCAACAAGGGGACATAGCTTCAGAATTGAGGGACAAAGGTTTAGGGGTAACATGAGGGGGAACTTCTTTACTCAGAGGGTGGTGGCTGTATGGAATGGGCTTCCGGTGGAAGTGGTGGAGGCTGGCTCGATTTTATTATTTAAGAGTAAATTGGATAGGTATATGAATAAGAGGGGATTAGAGGGTTATGGTCTGAGTGCAGGTAGATGAGACTAGGTCAGGGAGAATGGTCGGCGTGGACTGGTAGGGCCGGACAGGCCTGTTTCCATACTGTAGTTGTTATATGTTATATGTTATATGTTATTAACATTGCAGAATTTGCCCAAGTCTAAAATATTCTTAAACGCTATTTTCCGGAAACCGATCAGACATTAATACACAGTATTGAATTGAAATTAGACACCAGTCAGCATTTAAAACAGAACAAAAGTAACATTCAACTTCATTCAGTAACCTTTACCAACCAATATAGATAATGTGAACAGTACAGATCTGATGATAACCATAGCACTCAGATCTGGCAGACTACTTTTGCTGATTCTGTCATTATATTGAGTAGAGGGTCAAAAATCAGATTTTAAGTGAGGTATAAAACTTCACATCAATGGATTGTCAAATACTTAATTTACTCAACAATACCACATAAATTATACATTCATCTCTTAAAGTCAGGCACACAACAGATAACAAACCCAACTGTACAAAGGCACAGCAGTATTATCCCGACAGGTATCCAATATTCATTTTGGTCAATACTGCAGGGAGTAAATCTTTCAGAATATTGCCACAATAGCTTTTGGTTTTGAAAAGTTCAAGTTCGAAGCACCTCCAATACCAATCATCTCAGTTGCTCAATTATGCTATTGAGAGAGTTCAGAAGTCCCAGGAAATAACCATCCTGCTCCCCCTCTCTCAGTTCTTCAGCAGCCAGGTTCTCGTACTCAGATCGGAGCATAATTAGCGAAGCACTAAGCCCCTGCAAAGCCTGGTACTGGTTCCTGCAGGCAGCCATCATAAGACTCATGGTCTTGAACACCTTCTCTCTTGTGTCGTGTTCAGTAGATGTCAAGAGCCTTGGAAGCAGTACACACCAGCCCTGTTCCAGCATGGGTGGCAGCAAGTTCATCTCATCATACTGCCGGCTTTTCTCCTTGTGCATTGCACGGCTGTCTTTATTTTCTTGGTTGAGCTTCTGTGAGTGATCAAATAATACTCAATAAATAACACAATCGTCCAGTTGACATCCAAATCTCTGAATTTACTGCCTTATTTTTCAATCTCAAATTTCTGCTCTCTATATGAAAATACATGTAATACAGGAATCAAATGTGAGGTAGGGACTGCAGACGGGCTCAAACCTCCAGTATAAACAGCCACCCATGATGGACTGCTTTCACGTTAGAACCACCAGCTAAACATCTATCCAGCACTACAATCGCGTGCATCATTATCCACTTAACTTCAGCACAATCCATTCCACAGAGTTTCAAAAACATCTAAAATGAATTCAGCTGCAATTAATTAACTTCTCAATTCATAAAGGTGCAGAGGGGGACATGGAATTGTGCTGAGATATTTAACAACTGCCGCAGTCAGACGTTCAGTACCACCAATCATGCATTTCATGTGTGCTTTGGAAATTCTCCCAGGTACAGTCCAACTCCAGTGCCTGTTATCAGCACATGATTACTTTAGCTGTCAATATTTCTACTTATGATAGAATAACTTGTGGACAAAGTAAAGATATAAGTTGTATGACTGCAATGGTCACAAGGGTGGCATGGCAAAAGTGATCATTCACACCAAAGTCTTCATTTCGGACCGTTTCCTCACCTTCTCCAAGGCCATATCATAGAGCAGGGTTATCACTCGAACATGCATGGACTCAGTTCCCCTTGTTTGAAAAAGTTGCCGTAGAACTTGCAGGCCTCCAAGTTTCAGAAACTGCTGCTGTGCAAAGGGAAAGTGGCGCAATATTGATGACAATGCGAAAAGAGCCTGAAAAAGAGAGAATAAATGGAGATATTCCCAATAATGCATCGTTTAAAGATATTGTACCTCTCCCCATTTCGGCCTGGATATATTGCTCCATCAGGCGGCACGGTAGCGCAGCGGTGAGTTGCTGCTTTACAGCGAATGCAGCGCCGGAGACTCAGGTTCGATCCTGACTACGGGTGCTGCACTGTAAGGAGTTTGTACGTTCTCCCCGTGACCTGCGTGGGTTTTCTCCGAGATCTTCGGTTTCCTCCCACACTCCAAAGACGTACAGGTATGTAGGTTAATTGGCTGGGTAAATGTAAAAATTGTCCCTAGTGGGTGTAGGATAGTGTTAATGTACGGGGATCGCTGGGCGGCACGGACTTGGAGGGCCGAAAAGGCCTGTTTCCGGCTGTATATATATGATGATGATGATGACCACATAAATAGGAAACATCACAAACTGTAGTGAAGCTAAGGCTCGACTATAAAGTTTATTCCATTAAGGAGAAAAGTCCTACATGCTATTGAGTGGATGGGCAAAATTCATCACTGATTAAAGTTCTCTGTGGGTACGTACAATATCATAAACAACCAATTTAAAATATTTCCTGACGTATAAAAGCGACAAAAACCCGAAGGTGCCGTAAATCTGAGAATAACCCCAACATGCCTGTGAAAGGCAGGAAATTAACAATTAAAATCTCTTAAACCAGCTTAGAGATTTATAACATCCAAATAAGCAGATGGGCTGAAGCAATGGAGATATAAAAGATAATGGAATTTCAGCCTTCATTGTAAATAGGGATAGAAAACAAAAGTGGAAAATCCTATTTAAAAATCTTTGGTCAAGCTTAATATATATATATATATTCAATATGGTCACAATCTTTCAAATAATTTACCGGACATTGAAAGAGTTTAAGAACAATGTGAGACCTTATTGAAACATTCAAGATCATTAAAAAATGCTTGACTGGATAGATTGAGACTTTGAGTGGAAGAGTCAGACTAAAAAGTACAAAAATGTAAGTTAAAGGGGGAATAAATTCAAAATGAGGTGCACAAAATATTTTTTTTACAGAAGGTGGTGCATTTCTGGAATGATCTTTTCTGGAGTTGTAGAAGATAAATCATGGTAGATATTTAAATAGGAAGTAGACAAATAAAATGATTGGGGAACAGAGGACCGGGGTGGATACGCCAGAATTATTTCAAATTCATACAGAAACAGGCCTTTTGGCACACATGTCTATGCTGACCATGCAGGTACCTTTGTACATTGGACAAAGCTTACTATGCCTTGGTAATTCAAATGTATGTGCAGATGCTCAAATATTGAATACCTGCCTCCTCCATTTCAAGCAGTGTCAGATTGCAACCACCATCTGGTTGAAAAGAACTCTTCCTCAGATCCTCCTAAATGTGTTAGTCCTTACCTTAAACCCATGCCCTCAGGTCTTAGAAACCTTTGCCACAAGAAGAATTTTCTTCCCAGATATCTCAGCACATTGTGATCTCAGCAATCACAAAAAGCAATTCAATAATACATCTACTTCCATAGAATAAATGGGGAGATTCGGTAGTCGCGAAAAATTATGTCAAACCTTTACAGATATATAGTAGAAGGCGTACAAGCCTGGTTAGTATTAGTTGCATTACAGAGTTTGGTTTTGCACTATTATGGTGTGATTGCCTAGTAGTACTGATTATTGATTTATTAAATGATTGATTATTGTACATTTGTGTTAATGAGCCTGTAAAGCTACAGCAAGCCAGAATTTAGTTGTTCAGTTTCCTGTACACATGACAATTAAGCACTCTTGGCTCTCTCTCATGTTATATCTAATTTCTGCCTCAGCCTCCTCTGCTCCACGAAAGAGATACTCAGTCTATCCAGCTTCTCCTCATGATTGAATGCCCATTCCTGGGGAAATTCTGGTGAATCTCTATGTCTTTTCCAGTGCAATTGCATCTTTCCTATTTTGTGGCGATCAGAAATGCACACAATATTGTAAATGAAACTTAATGTTTCACAAAGTTTCCCAAAGACCTCCTTGCTCGTTTATTCTATGCCCAGCCTTAGAATGGCAAGAATCTCATGTGTCTTCTTCACCAGTCTATCGCAATGCAAGAGGCTGCAGAGAGTGATGGACGCAGCCCGGTTCATCACCACCATAGGGCTCCCCACATTGAAAGCATCTACATGACGCGCTGCTTCAGGGCAGTGGTATTTGTCATTAAAGATCCCCACCATCTAAGCCTGAATATAACACCCATATTTCCACATTCAGGACAACTACTTTCCTACAACCACAAAGTTCTCGAACTGACCTGCCCAACCTTAATCTTACCTCAACATCAGGAACCACTTGCATTATCATAGCCTTATTTTCTTCTCTCATTCCTTCTCTCCAGAGATGCTGCCTTTCCCGCAGAGTTACTTCAGCATTCTGTGTCTTATTTTCTAATTGTGTTTTGCACAAATTCTGGATTAGTTTGCACATTCTTCTGTTTTACTGTCTTGCAAAATTTGTATAATTTTCGTATAATTTTTGCATAATTTGTGTTGTTCGAGTCTGTGCCTGTGATGCTGCTGCAAGCAAGATCTTTATGCCTGGGCTTCACTGTACTTGTGCAGATGGGAATAAACTTGACTCCACTTGCTGCCACCTACTGGGATGTTTGAATTTGTACACAAAAGTCCATTTGTTCCTCAATCTTCCCAAGGGCCTGACAATTCATACCATAGGCGACTCCTGCATTACGCCATTCGAATAATGGAAATGCAACCGTGCAGAATTCACAAATTACTACACCAAAATCGGAGACGCAGAATAAAATACGCTCCTGGCATTTATTGAATTTCTTGATGCACTTCACACAATGGAAAATCGTCATACAGTCTGTTTTCTAGGAATGCAACCCCGCCTCTCGCTGCTAAGTAGGTGGTCGCTGTATACATCCTACCCTTAGACTCCCTAAAATGTACCGCCTTATATTCATCAGGATTAAATTCCACCTGCCATTGCTCTGTTCATCTTCAGTCAATCAATATCATTCTGAAGCTTGACTACTCTTTTTGCTATCGACAACACTAATATCCATGTGTTATATTCAAAGTTAGGTTGTTAACGTACGTAGCAAACAGCAAAGGAGCCCACACCAAACCCTGTGGTATATTGTTGGTCAAAGGGGCTTCTCATTACAATAGCAATCCATT
Organism: Rhinoraja longicauda; assembly: GCF_053455715.1. NCBI lineage: Eukaryota > Metazoa > Chordata > Chondrichthyes > Rajiformes > Arhynchobatidae > Rhinoraja > Rhinoraja longicauda. The sequence goes on from NC_135966.1 coordinate 51,560,340, forward strand.
ACCCCACTACTGAGCACATTTTGGAAGACTTTTGCACTCAATAGTATTATCGGTATTTGTATGTAGGAATGTCAATGGCCTGGGCACAGCCTGTTTGTATAACATTACAATGACAGTCAAGAATTATATTTGTTTGGGGAATTATGGATGACTTCCAATATTATCTTTTCTGCCCTTCTCCTACTATAATGAAAATGTACAGACATGAAGGATGCTCAAATATACCTTTAACTATAAACAGTTTTACAAGTTAGATTTATTTGTGACCTTCACTGACATTTGTCATCGAATTAGTTGCCAAGATTAAGCAATTTTTCCATTACAACGGCTCACTATTTTGAAAATTAAATGAAAAATCTGAAATAAATGCAGAAAATGTAAGAAAAATTTAGAAGGTCAGGCAACTTGAATGAAAAGAGAAAGTTAAATGTTCAGGTTGAAAATGCTGCTTGACCAGCTGATTTTTCCCTAATATTTTATGATTTTGGTTCTATTTTGGCACTGACTGCCTCCAGAAATTTGCTTCTCCCTCTGACCCAGATTTGTTTTATTTTTCATCCGTACCTTTTTCTTTACAGCCACAGGATGATCAGTAGCCAACAACACTAATAATTTTTGCAAAGCTCCAGCTTCCATTGCTGCAATTTGAACTTGTGGATTTCTAGGGGACAAAATGAAAGAGTTTAAATTGCAGTGACATTTCAAACATTGCCACACTCCAAACAACTTTCTGGTGTTCTTTAATAGTAATCGCACCCTATGAACCAATCGCAGAGTTATGAAGTACATTAGTGGCAAACTGCTTCACATGGAAAAAAATTGAAATTAAATAATTCATAAGAAAACAAGGGAACATTTTAATTTACATGCAAAACACAAAGTGCTGGGGGAACTAGGCAGGTTAGGCAAAATCTATAGAAGGAAGTGGACAGATGACGTTACAGGTCATGAGCTTCCTTCAGTCTAATGGAGTGAAGGGGGATGGGACAAAAACTGACGTGATAGGTGGATACAGGCAAGAGGTGACTGGCCAATGGATGGAGATGGTAACAAAGGCTAGAAGTAAAATGAAGACCAAGAGTGTAGATAAGGAAGGATGGCGAGTTAAACATAAAACTGGAGGGAGGAATATGGGTATAAGGGGACAGGGAGGAGAGGAAAGAGGTGAGATAAATGGGAAGTGGGGGAAGGTAGGAAATGACCAGAGGGGAGGAAGGAATGGAATAAGGGGATAAAGATGTACACAGAGGTGGTGGAAATAGAAGTGGGGTCAGAAAGTTTACTTGAAATTGGAGAATTTTGTATTTTTATCGTTGGGTTGTAGGCTAACCAAGTGGAAGACGTGACGTTCTTCCATTTTGTGTGTCAGACCTCAATCAGTAGATGTGGCAGAAGACAGGAAGATTGGTACGGGAATGGGAAACGCAGTTAAAATGATTAGCAACTTAGTATTTCAGCAGACCTTGGCAGACAAAGAGCAAATTATCAGCGAAAGTCACCTCATCTATGCTTAGTCTCGCCGATGTAGAGATCACTGAATGTATAGATGAAGATAGACACAACATATTGGAGTAACTCATGAGTTTGGAGGATAAGTGAACAAATCTCATCTGGAAGGCCTCTATTTCATTTTATACTACTTTTCACACTTGTGTTTCCACAAAATGCTTTGCAATTATGCCTGAAGTGCAGTCACTTTTAAAACGTAGATAGTTAATTTACACACAGGGAGGTTCCACAAACAGGAAAAATAACAGCTGGAAAAATCTCTATTCACATTGTTAAAATAATGGCCAAGGCAATAACAGGAACTCATCTGTTCTTCTGCAAATGGTAACATGTAGTCTTTGTATTCCACTGTTTTAATATCCCATAAAAAAATTACACGATTATCAGTGCGGTAGTTTGTTTGTGCTGATCAAATGCCAGCTCCAATCAAGTTTAGTTTAAGGTTTTTTAAAGTTTAGAGATACAGCGCGGAAATAGGCCTCTCAGCCCACCGAGTCCGCACCGTCCAGTGATCCCCGCACATTAAAACTATCCTACACACACTAGGGGCAATTTTACATTTATACCAAGCCAATTAACCTATAGACCTGTACGTCTTTGGAGTGTGGGAAAAAACCAAAGATCGTGGGAGAAAACCCACGCAGGTCACGGGGAGAATGTACAAACTCCGTACAGACAGCACCCGTAGTCACATTGGAACCCGTGTCTCTGGTAGCAACTCTACCGCTGCACCACCGTGCTGTCCCTCAAGTCCTCAGAACTCTGGAGTGGTACTTGAACCCACAACATTGTAACTCAAAACGTTATGCTCCTGTAAATTCCCATTAAAAAAACAAACCCAGATGACTATTGAAACTAAGGCCAACCTAATTCGTATTAATACCCACATTGCCAGCATATCTCAATGACTCCTAGCATTGACAGTCAACTGGCGAGAGAACTGATCATAATATGGAGATCAAGACTCGAGCCATCCCGAGCAGATTTCTCCAAAGAGCACTTGTTCTCCTGCTGGAATTTATTGTCATGGCTGACAATGTACTGGCAATTTACCAATGATTTAAGTGTCCAAATTGTGTTTTTTATATGCCAATATGTGATGTGGAAGAGATGCTTAGTAGATTCTTTGTCATTGGCTTCCCTATGGATCCCATTAAAGTGCCGCATTTGAGCTGTTAAAGCAAACAATGTCTCACAAACTTATGGGTCGTGTTTAACATTGCAAGGACCCTTATAGATGAGGAGATGTGTGTTTTTCCAAGCCACTAAATCATGGTGGTCCAGGAAGAAAACAGTTGAAACTGTAGTTCACAAAGACTTAAGATCTTAGACATTTACATTCCATTTTCTATATATCGATCCAATTTGTGTATCTATTTCTGAAACCAATTCTAATTTGCCCCATTTCCATCACACATTTTTTTTTCCCACCATTGGTTCAGGAGATAGGGAATTGATTTCTTCATTTGCTAAAAGTCCCCAATGTTCCATCAGCTTTCAACAATTTGTAGCACAAAGATTAGCTGAAAATGGGAAATAAACCAATATGTCTAACCGTGTGCAGATGGCTTGCTGCTTGGTTGGTGGGGATAAACCATTATGCTGACGTCAGCAGCAAGCAATTTACAAGTCAGACATAACCCCTACATCCTCAGTTACATTCTTTGTGCGTTGTACCCAACACCCCTCTCCCAGCACAAGGAGAACTAAACAAGTTGTTACCCAGAAAGTGTGGATCCCAGGACAAAGGCAGCATGTTCCTGAATCAAAGGCTCACTGGCATTTAAGGCATTGATCACAAGTTGCATCCCTCCAGTGGACATCAAGTGCCTGGCATTGTCCACCTGGGAACAAGTGCAAGAAGAGTTATGAACAAATACAACGTGCTGGAGTAACTCAGCAGGTTAAACAGCACCTGTGGGGGAAATGGATAGGTGATGTTTCGAGTCGGGACGCTTCTTCAGACTGGTTGTACTAGGAGGGAGCAAGCTAGAGAAGAGAGGTGGGGGTGGGGGAGTACGTGACAAATCCTGGAAAATGGTAGATGAATAAAGGCGAGGGGGATTGATTGGCAGATGAGTAGAATAAGTGACATCGGCCAGAGATGAAAATGACAAAAGGGCATCCGATAAGGAGAGTAAAGGAGTGAATGAAAATCCAGAGAGAGGGGTGTAGGTAGAAGGGGACAGGGAAAGGAAGGGGGGTTTGGGGGAAAGATGGCGTGAGAAATGTGTGACCTTGTATCTTCATAATAGTGATTAGGCCTCATCACCAATTGCCAGCTCACACGCAAAAGAAACATTGTCGGTACCTGATGGACATAATATTCCAGGTCGTAAAGTGCTCCAATCTTCATCTCCAGTGTTGCACTGGTACTGTTGAATTTGCCAACAAGTTTATCAATTATTTCCATGTCAGTCTCTATCTTTATGTTCATTGCTTCCAAATCTTTCTTCAGCTCATTTATTGGACGGAAGCCCTTCCTCACCTTCTCCTGGTGGCCCTGAATGAAAATAAACAAAAAAGGCAAAGGTTGATAATTTTGGCATTCGAACCTCTGCAATTCCCTCTCTAAACCTCTTATCACTAAGCATTCTCAAGGTCATTGTTGACTTGGTCCGAAATTGCTCCTGTGATGTACTTGGGACTTTCTATATTGTTAGGCTTGCTATATTATTATTATAAATATAAAGATGAGTTGTGATTGTGGATGATCAGCCATGATCACAGTGAATGGTGGTGCCAGTTCGAAGGGCTGAATGGCCTACTCCTACACCTATTGTCTATAGTTGGGCCAGAGGGCCAATTTCTGTGCTCTGACTCTATAATTAAATGTAGAATTCTAATTTCTATACCACAAGTTCTCGGTGTAGAAGGGACTTTGATCCATTACATTATTTCCACCTCAAGTTCCTTTGTAGACACATGCAACATAATCCTTCATACTCTCATTTTTCAGGTAAAGTTCTGTTTAACCCAAATTCTATTAAGCAGGTGGGGACACTTCAAACAAGGTTTAACAGATCTTTTGGAATCAACATTGACAATAAAGCTAAATTTTAGATTTGAGATACAGTATGGAAAAAAAGCCCTTCGGCCCTCCAAGTCCATGCTGATCACCTCTACACTAGTTTGGTGTTATCCCACTTTTGCACCCTACACAAGACAGGTATCAGGGGAAAATTACAGAAGTTAATCAACCTACAAACCTGTTGTCCTTGGAATAATCTCTGGAAATGAGGTCAGTCAAGACGATTCAGTACAACATCAAGACTAATCCTTGAATTATTCTGTGCGTTCCAAGGTTTCTATCTCCTATTATATTTTATTTTCTTTTGTGATGGGGAGAAGGTGCAGTGCAAATCCCCCCCAAAAAAAACTGGAAATGATTCTCTGGTACAATTGCACCAGAAGATGGAGCAAATCACAAAACAGATTTTTATTTAACTTTAACCAGCTGGTTCATATGAAGTTTAAAATAAAAGTAATTTCATTCCCTTGGAAATAATTTGACTCTCAGCCCAAGAATTAGATATGATAATTGCATTCTTGGTTGGATGATGCTGTTATTGTGAATAAGCACCCTGTTGGGTAACCATGCTTAGCAGCAAATCACAGACAGCACTGGGCATACATTTTCATTTTGAAATATCAGTGATTATGGACCAAAGCGAAATATGAGACATGCTGGAGATAAGCAACATAAAAGCAAGAAAAGCTCCCATTGGATGAAAGGTTGAACATTAATACCTTTTCTCTTCTCAGGAGGAGGAGGGAACAAGAAAAACATGTATTTATATAAAAGAAAGACACAAAGTGTCTCAGCAGGTCAAGCAGCATCTCTGGAGAAAAAGGATGGGGTCGGGACCATTTTAGGTCGGTACCCTTCTTCTCAGATTTTAGTCTGAAGAAGGGTCCCGACCCAAATGTCACCCATGCTTTCTCTCCAGAGATGCTGCTTGACCTGCTGAGTTACTCCCGCACTGAGTATATCTTTGGTATAAACCAGCATCTGCAGTTCCTCATTTCCACATGTATTTATATAACTTCTTACACAGCCACAGCATATCTCAATCCTTTGGAGCCAGTAAACAATTTTTGAAGCGAATTCACTTTCAATAGTATGATGTTTGCATTGAAAGTGAATTCACTTCAAAAATCAATAGTGTGATGTTTTTTTACCTGTAGTACTAGATGTGCATTTCATGGTAAAATATTATTGGAGATAGCTATTTAAAATCTGTGTACTTTGAGAGTTCCGGGCAACGTTAGAAATCTTAAATATAAGCAAATAACTGCAGATGCTGGTACAAATCGAAGGTATTTATTCACAAAATGCTGGAGTAACTCAGCAGGTCAGGCAGCATCTCGGGAGAGAAGGAATGGGTGACGTTTCGGGTCGAGACCCTTCTTCAGACTGATGTCAGGGGGGTGGGACAAAGGAAGGATATAGGTGGAGGCAGAGATAGAGGGAGATCTGGGAAGGAGGAGGGGAAGAGAGGGACAGAGGAACTATCTAAAGTTGGAGAAGTCGATGTTCATACCACTGGGCTGCAAACTGCCCAGGCGAAATATGAGGTGCTGTTCCTCCAATTTCCGGTGGGCCTCACTATGGCACTGGAGGAGGCCCATGACAGAAAGGTCAGACTGGGAATGGGAGGGGGAGTTGAAGTGCTCAGCCATCGGGAGATCGGTTTGGTCAATGCGGACCGAGCGCAGGTGTTCAGCGAAGCGATCGCCGAGCCTGCGCTTGGTTTCGCCGATGTAAATAAGTTGACATCTAGAGCAGCGGATGCAATAGATGAGGCTGGAGGAGGTGCAGGTGAACCTTTGTCTCACCTGGAAAGACTGTTTGGAACCTTGGATGGAGTTGAGGGGGGAGGTAAAGGGACAGGTGTTGCATCTCGTGCGGTTGCAGGGGAAAGTGGCCGGGGTTGAGGTGGTTTGGGTAGGAAGGGACGAGTGGACCAGGGAGTTACGGAGCCCTAGTGTGAAACACCTCATCCCGGGCGCAGATGCGGCGTATACGGAGGAATTGGGAGTAGGGGATAGACTTTTTGCAGGAGACAGGGTGGGAAGAAGTGTAGTCCAGGTAGCTGTGCGAGTCAGTGGGTTTATAGTAAATGTCCGTCACTAGTATGTCTCCTGTGATGGAGATGGTGAGGTCCAGAAACGGGAGGGAGATGTCGGAGATAGTCCAGGTATATTTAAGGGCAGGATGGAAATTGAAGGTGAAGTGTATGAAGTCAGTGAGTTCTGCATGGGTACAAGAGGTAGCACCAATGCAGTCGTCGATGTAGCGGAGGTAGAGTTCGGGGATGGGGCCGGTGTTCGCCCGGAACAGGGATTGTTCGACGTACCCGACAAAGAGGCAGGCGTAGCTAGGGTCCATGCGAGTGCCCATAGCTACGCCTCTGGTTTGCAGGAAGTGGGAGGAGTCAAAGGAGAAGTTGTTGAGGGTAAGAACCAGCTCTGCTAGGCGGAGGAGAGTGTTGGTCGATGGGGATTGGCTGGTTCTACGGTCGAGGAAGAAACGGAGGGCTTTGAGACCATCCTTGTGGGGGATGGAAGTGTAGAGTGACTGGACATCCATGGTAAAGATGAGGGAGTGGGGGCCTGGGAACCGGAAGTTATCGAGGAGATGGAGAGCATGTGAGGTGTCTTGGACGTAGGTGGGGAGGGATTTAAGCAGGGGGGATGGGATGGAGTCGAGGTAGATGGAAATAGGTTCGGTGGGACATGAGCAGGCAGAGACAATGGGTCTGCCGGGACAGTTCTGTTTATGGATTTTGGGTAGGAGGTAGAATCGGGCCGTGCGGGGCTGGGGAACTATGAGTTTGGAGACATTGGAGGGTAGATCGCCGGAAATGGTGAGGTCCGTGATGGTGCTGATGATAAAGGTCTGGTGTTCGTCGGTGAGGTCATGGTCCAGGGATAGGTAGGAAGAGGTGTCTGAGAGTTGTCGTCTGGCCTCGGTCCGGTAGAGGTCAGCACGCCAGACTACCACAGCACCTCCATTGTCAGCGGGTTTGATGATTAAGTCCGGGTTGTTGCGGAGTGAGTGGATTCGTGTAGCGTGCAGAATTATACAGCAGTTCCATTATCAGGCAAATCATTTCTTAAGAACTTCTGCAAACAGGAGGCATTTTTCAACATTCAAAGTGATTCCTTTATAAACAACATTACCTCCATCTCTATGTTGCCGTCTTGTTTAATAAATTTCAAGGACGTTTTCAGTTCCTCAGCTGTGAAAGATTTGGAGTTTGTATTTACCATTCCCTGCCTAAAAGGGAAGAAGCAAATCAATGATCAGGACTCCTAATCATGTCTTCTTATATATTGAGAAATGTAACACTGAATTCCTGTAGTCAGGGTGTGAATTTGGAGCCGATTTCACAAAATGTCATCAGCCTCATTCACCACTTTGTCCCCTCCCCTCCTCCCCCCCAATCATCCTACCAAAAAATAACTAGATTGTGGATCGGAGAATAAGCAAATAAATAATACATTACGTATACACACATACCAAAGATCCACAAATCTTTCAGCACAAGATCTTTCTGTCAGTGTAACCAACCCAATAAAACCTGGTACCCAACCCAAGCTTGATGGGACCCAAATATATATTGAGTTGGGTCAAAGACTAGAAAAGTTGTGTCCTCAGCCTTGACGTAGGTCAGAATGCCCATTCATCAACAAATAAAGTTACCACTTTGTTCAGTTTAATAATGAGGAATGTCCATCAAGTGTACATGAATGGCAAAGTATATTGACAAAGGCAAATGACAAAGTATATTGACACTGCACCAGAAAGAGACCGACATGCATGGATAGCAAGTGGGATTACAAGTGCAACAACAAATGTTGACACCAAAAAGAGAAGTTACTCACTTTGTACAAATTGTAAACGTATATACAAAACAGGTGTGTTACAGGATCCATAGCTAAAATTCTCCCACTGTCTGGTAAAAAATTATAACGACAAAGGTCTTCCAATCATCCCTTTTTATTGCCCTAGAGTTGGGGGTTAGGTCTCAATCACAAGATGTCCAATGCATGGGGCAACTGACTCCAAGTACTTGCCAAAGGAGGGTGACAGAGACCCAACCTTCATCTCCAGGACAATGAAAGGAAGGATCAGCTTAGTGGTCACCCTGAGAATTCTTCACTGACAGTTCCTCCACATTTTTTAAATATACATGCACACCTCCCTCCAGAAGCTCCTGCAGTGCCTCACCTCCTCACCACTTTGCCCCCTTCCCCACATCCCACTAGCCCCCATTCAGCAGCCAGTGCCTGGCAGGGAACAATTGCATGTAAATCAAATGTACATCCAAGGAACTGCAGAGGCCAATTTAAAAAAAAAGACAAATTGTTGGAGTAACTCAACAGGTCAAGCAACATCTTTGGAGAACATGGATACGTGATGTTTTCGGTCGGGATTCTTCTAACCCTTCACATACAAGAAGGGTCCTGACCCAAAACACCATTTATCCCTGTTCTACTGAGATGCTGCCCGACCCACAATGTTACACCAGCAGTGTTTTTTTTTGCATGAAAGTCAATTCAGGATCAGGCTTCAATTTTATACTGCAACAGATATTTAACACTCAGGATACCTTGTTCCCTGTTTCCAGTGCTTCAGTGCACTATTTCCACTTTCATCGTCCGTGATTTTTGCTTCATTTATTCCAGTCTCCAAATTTAACCGAACATGTAGCTCTGCCGGAATTGCTTGACCTGCACAAATAGAAAAACAGTAAAACCATTTGCCAAAGTATTGGGAAAGTTGACAGATTAGAGTGGACAGGATTTACTTGCTGAATGAGTGGCATTTCCTTGCCTTGATGAAAGAGGTACAGCAAGTAAGGGCAAAAAGGATATAGCTTAGAAACAGGCTCTTTGGTCCACCGAGACCATGCTGACCATCGACCACCTGGTCACTACTTTTATGTTATCTCATTTCTCACATTCACTCCCCGCACAACATAGGCAATTTACAGAGGCTAATTAACCTCTGAATCCACACGTCTTTGGGATGGGGAGAAAACCAGAGTACCCAGCGGAAACCCACACGGTCACAAGAAGAATGTGTGAACTCCACGCAGACAGCAACCGAGGTCATGCTCCACCTGCTGCATCACTGTAGCGATGTGCAGAATTTAAGATAACAAGTTATGATAGCAACCAATATTGCTCCTCCTGATACATCACAGTCTCACTCAGATACGCAAGGACGGTGTTACCTGGTTTAACTATTTGCCATTCATTAGTTGGATAAAAGACCTCCATGTCTTCAGGGTCCAAGTCATCCTCCACTGTTGCTTCCTCTACTTTTCCAACATTTTCTTCTGTCCGTTCCACAACAGTAAGAGCAGACGTATTCTAGAGACAAGGACAGAATGCATTAGATTTTTTTAATTTTCAATCGTTCAAGAGTTTGATAATACTTGCTGAATAGTGTCAAGATAGCTTAACTAAACTAGGCTGAGCAACTTTCACTGGATTTCAATATACAGAGAGCCATTTCTCAGTCACATGCTTGCCTTCAATTGCTAAGTGTTCTTGCGGAATGGACATCACTCAACTTGTTACATTTGCAGGTTTGCCTTGCATTCTGACCCTGATACACCTTCAGGTTTTCATCTCAATTCAGCAGCTCTTTATAAAATTGTAGCACAGAACAAAAGACAATCAGCTCCCTGAAGGACCCAGGTTCAATCCTGACTACGGGTGCTGTCTTTGCAGAGTTTGTACTTTCTCCCTGTGACTGCATAGGTTTTCTCTGGGTGTCAAGTCAAGTCAAATTTATTTGTCACATACACATACACGATGTGCAGTGAAATGAAAGTGGCAATGCCTGCGGGTTGTGCACAAAAAAGAATTAGTTACAGCATATAAATAAAGTTAATAAGTTACTATTAGTGTCGACAAAAATTTAGTCTGGGGTTATAAAAGTTGACAGTCCTGATGGCCTGTGGGAAGAAACTCCGTCTCATCCTCTCCGTTTTCGCAGCGTGACAGCGGAGGCATTTGCCTGACCGTAGCATCTGGAACAGTCCGTTACTGGGGTGGCAGGGGTCCCTCATGATCTTGCTTGCTCTGGATCTGCACCTCCTGATGTATAGGTCCTGCAGGGGGATGAGTGTAGTTCCCATGGTGCCTTCTGCCGAACGCACTACTCTCTGCAGGGCCATCCTGTCCTGGGCAGAGCTGTTCCCAAACCAGACTGTAATGTTGCCGGACAGGATGCTCTCTACAGCCCCAGAGTAGAAGCAATGAAGGATCCTCAGAGACACTCTGAATTTCCTCAGTTGTCTAAGGTGGTAAAGGCGCTGCTTAGCCTTACCCACCAGTGCGGCAATGTGCGTTGCCCACGTCAGATCCTCTGTGATGCGGACTCCCAAGTATTTAAAACTGCTCTGGTTTCCTCCCACATTCCAAAGACGTGCAGATTTGTAGGTTAATTGGCTTCTGTAAATTGTCCCTAGCGTGTGGGATGTGAAAGTGGGATAACATAGAGCTAGTGTGTGGGTGATCGATGGTCGGCTGGACTCGGCGAGTCGAAGGGCCTGTTTCCACATTCTATCTCAAGATCCAGCAGTATAAGAGCAACTTCTTTGTAGAAAGCAAATTATACAGACGTGGGAAAGTAAATTTAGGAATACGACAGTGACCTACTAATGAACGTACTGACTCTCCTTGGATATTCAAATAAACTGGAATAAAATTGAAGGTTGAAAGTCACTGCTTCAGAAATTTATAGAAGTACATTACCAAAATGTACTATCCCCTTCTGCAACAACTCACCGGTGGTTGGCTGTCCTCACTCCAACTGGACGTGAGACACTGTACAGAAATCAGCATCAACACCAGGTTGAAAGGCAAAGGTTCCATTGTCAGAACTTCCACAATCTAAGATGCAAAGAGTGCAGCGTTGTGAATGTGTACAAATACAGAACTCCAAAAACTGTTATCAAAACCTGTACTCTACATCCATACAATTTTCATCAGCTGCCACATTAATCTTACAAGATTTTTTTGCATTCAGCTTGGCAAAACTGGTATCTGTGTTCATCCGTTGATGCCCCAGGAATTTGGTGACATACCCAAGTGACCCACTACGCCAAATTACAGGACCACCATAAAATTGTGGGCTCCAAAGGCACACACGTAGCAGACAAGGCAAAGATTGCAGTGAACATTACATTGACTACATAGAAACATAGAAAAATAGGTGCAGGAGTAGGCCATTCGTCCCTTCGAGCTGATCATTTATAATCAGTACCCCGTTCCTTCTTTTTCCCCATATCCCTTGATTATTTTAGTCCCAAGAGCAAAATCTAACTCTCTTGAAAACATCCAGTCAATTGGCCTCTACTGCCTTCTGTGGCAAAGAATTCCACAGATTCACAACTCTCTGGGTGAAAAAAAATGTCCCCATCTCAGTCCTAAATGGCCTACCTCTTATTCTTAAACAGTGACCCCTGGTTCTGGACTCCCCCAACATCAGGAACATTTTTCCTGCATCTGGCCTGTCCAATCCTTTCAGAATTTTATATGTTTCAATAAGATCCCCTCTCATCCAGTGAATGAGAGGGGGATCGAACTTCCAGTGAATACAAGCCCAGTCGACCCATTTTTTCATATGTCAGCCCGCCACCCCGAGAATTAACCTGGTGAACTTACACTGCACGTCCTCAATAGCAATAATGTCCTTCCTCAAATCAGGAGACCAAAATTGCACACAATACTCCAGGTGCGTTCTCACCAAGGCCTTGTACAACTGCAGGAGGACCTCCCCAACTACAGTAGGACTTCCTGGATAGGACTTTCTAATCTAACATTGTATGGCCATATTTACCGATTGCATTTTTTATTTTTAAATTAATTCCTCAGACGTTCTGGCTTTTGGTCTACCGCTCTAGTGACCACTTTTCTTCTGAACTCTTTGTATTTTATAGTAACCTTATAATCAATGGTCTTAGCAGAGGGCCAGTCGTTATGTGAAAAGCAAAAGTAATTATTAGCCAAATATTCACTTTAATAATTCAAACAGAGAATGCATCACTGGAAAGGCCAGCATTTATGGCTCATCAGTTTCCGTATTGAGATAATAACAGAATGCTTTGTGTCTATGCAGTGTGTTGATCTAACTTATCTATTTAATATTACAATTAAAATACTATTTGGGAAATCTTGGAATTAGCAATCTATTGAAAGGCACTGCGATTTGCAACCAGACAACTGGAGACTAATTTATAAATGTTCATAGACACATAGAAAATAGATGAACGAAGAGGCCTCACAGTCCTTCAAGCCATCCATCGTGACCATGGCCGATCATCTACAATCAGTAAACAGTGCCTGCCTTCTCCCCATATCCCTTGATTCCACTAGCCCCCAGAGCTCCATCCAACTCTATCCTAAATTCATCCAGCGAATTGGGCTCCACTGCCTTCTGTGGCAGAGAATTCCACACTCAACTCTCTGGGTGAAAAAGTTCTTCCTCACCTCAGTTTCAAATGGCCTCCCCTTTATTCTTAGACTGTGGCCCCTGGTTCTGGACTCCACCAATATTGGGAACATTTTTCCTGCATCTAGCTTGTACAGTTCCTTTCATAATTTTTTTATTTGCAAAAGTTTTGATTTCAATATACAGAAACATCGCAATAATGTAGAGTAGAGTGAGCAGTAACAGAAATTTCCCAATCTAATATATGCTCCATCAAAATATTATGCCACTCTTCAGCAGCTTAATATCTGCTACTAGAATAATATGCTGAAGGAGAGCTGCAATCTGCTGCCTTGCCCTCTTAATTATACAACGATGATTCATTGGCAGTGTTCAAAGTTGTTTTTTCTAGTGGGACAGTCAATATTTATCCCTCAAAGATCAAAATGTTATCTAATTACAGTATTACTTATGGGATCTTCTTATGCCCAATTTGGTCACCCTGGCAAGTTATTGCACTTCAGTGTTTGACAAGAAAGCACTGGGATGTGTAGAAAAAATAACTGCAGATGCTGGTTTAAATCAAAGGTAGACACAAAATGCTGGAGTAACTCAGTGGGTCAGGCAGCATCTCTGGAGAGAAGGAATGGGTGACGTTTTGGGTCGAGACTCTTCTTCAGTCAAGCACTGGGATGTTCTGGAATGAAAACGCCACTCAAGTGGGCTCACAACAGCAATTACCAGACACTATGACCAAGGCCATGCATGCCTCACTGCAAAACCTAAACGCTGTACAATTAATAATACACTTTCCTTGAAAAATGGCAGTTCTACATTGCCATGTCCAGGCCAGTTTATTAGCCCATCGTCATCTGTTTAAAAAAGACCAGATCGCAGCTCTGCTACTCTCACTTGTTTACTTTTTGAACATCACCCAAAATAAATAATTTAACACTTTAAATTAGAAATTTAAACTTAATTTTACAAAAGTAACCAATACATTTTAACCTGGTTAGATCAGAAACTTTGACAAGACTGGGACATCACATGCATTCACAGCTCCAGACCACCAGTCCCTCCAGTGACAACCCCGACCACTCCAGTCCAAGTTACCTGTACCTCTCCAAATACAGGCAACCTCTGCCACTGCACCCACTCCAGTCCAAGCTACCTGTACCTCTCCAAATACAGGCAACCTCTGCCACTGCACCCACTCCAGTCCAAGCTACCTCTCCATGCACAGACAGGCACCCTCTGCCATTGCACCCACTCCAGTCCAGGCTACCTCTCCATGCACAGACAGGCACCCTCTGCCACTGCACCCACTCCAGTCCAAGTTACCTGTACCTCTCCAAATACAGGCAACCTCTACCACTGCACCCACTCCAGTCCAAGCTACCACTCCAAGTACAGGCACCTTCTACCACTGCACCCACTCCAGTCCAAGCTACCTGTACCTCTCCAAGTACAGGCACCTTCTACCACTGCACCCACTCCAGTCCAAGCTACCTGTACCTCTCCAAGTACAGGCACCTTCTACCACTGCACCCACTCCAGTCCAAGCTACCTGTACCTCTCCAAGTACAGGCACCTTCTACCACTGCACCCACTCCAGTCCAAGCTACCTGTACCTCTCCAAGTACAGGCACCCTCTACCACTGCACCCACTCCAGTCCAAGCTACCTGTACCTCTCCAAGTACAGGCACCTTCTACCACTGCACCCACTCCAGTCCAAGCTACCTGTACCTCTCCAAGTACAGGCACCCTCTACCACTGCACCCACTCCAGTCCAAGCTACCCCTCTCACTCAGCGCCCCGGATGCCCACACTCCCGGACTCACATCTAATTCTCTTATTGAGGCTGCCCCCCGGTACAGGGAACACCGTCTGTCTCTCCGTGGACTCGCCCCGCCGGCCGCCCGCTCGCTCGCTGGTCCCGGTGCTAGGACTGGTATAGGCGCTGGACTGGTTCTGGTTCTGGTTCTGGTCCCGGCCGCGGTGTTGGGATAAGGCGCTGTGCTGTAGTGCGCTGTGCTGTGCTGTGCTGTGCTGGTCGCGGCCCCGGCCGCTCAGCTGGGACTAGTGTCGGCGCTGTACCTGTACCTGTACCTGTACCTGTACCGGTCGCTGAGCTGTTCCTGTACCTGTCGCGGCCGCTGACTTGTCGGCCGCTGCTGTCACCACGTCACCTCGTTCCCCTGCCCCACTGAACCAATGACGGGCCTCCCTCACACCTGATGCAACAATGCGAAGCGGCCATGCCGCCGTGAAAGGCCCACCGCAGCCCCGCCCCCACATCGCGGCCCCGCCCCTACATCGCGGCCCCGCCCCCACATCGCGGCCCCGCCCCCCACACCGCGGCCCCGCCCCCCACAGCGGCCCCGCCCCCCACAGCGGCCCCGCCCCTACATCGCGGCCCCGCCCCCACATCGCGGCCCCGCCCCCATACCGCGGCCCCGCCCCCACATCGCGGCCCTGCCCCCCACAGCGGCCCCGCCCCCACAGCGGCCCCGCCCCCACAGCGGCCCCGCCCCCATACCGCGGCCCCACCCCCCACACCGCGGCCCCGCCCACACTGCTGCAAACACTCAGCTCACATCATTGACCCGCACCCGCCTTCTCAACCCACTGCACTCACTGTAAACCAAAGATACTAGAGGAGCAAGACAGCTGACTGTGCCTGAACCCGTCTGTCAGTGGATCATCAACTTCCTGACAGACAGGAAGCAGCATGTGAGGCTGGGAAAGCACATCTCGGACCCGCAGACCCTCAGCATAGGCTGCGTACTCTCCCCTCCCCTCTCCTTTACTCTCTCTACACCAACGACTGCACCTCCACAGACTCCTCTGTCAAGCTCCTCAAGTTTGCGGATGACACTACCCTGATTGGACTGATCCAGGATGGGGAGGAATCTGCCTACAGATGGGAAGTGACACAGCTGGCATCCTGGTGCCATCGCAACAACCTGGAGCTCAATGCTCTTAAGTCAGTGGAACTAATTGTAGACTTTCGAAGAGATCCCCCTCCCCTCCCCCCACTCACCATCAACAACATCACAGTCACATCTGTGGAGTCATTTAAGTTCCTTGGAACCATCATCTCCAGGGACCTTAAATGGGGGGCCACCATCAACTCCACAGTCAAAAAGGCCCAACAGAGGATGTACTTCCTGCGGCAACTGAGGAAACACAATCTGCCACAGGCAATGATGGTCCAATTCTATACTGCCATCATTGAGTCTGTCCTCACCTTCTCCATCATGGTCTGGTTTGGCTCAGCCACCAAGCACGACATCCGGAGGCTGCAACGCATCGTTCGCAGAGCTGAGAAGGTTGTTGGCTGCAACCTTCCCCCCATTGACAAACTGTACACTGCAAGGGCCAGGAAGCGAGTGGGCAAGATCATCTCTGACCCCTCTCACCCTGGCCACAAACTCTTTGAAGCACTTCCCTCTGGAAGGCGACTCCGGACTGTCAAAGCAGCCACAGCCAGACATAAAAACAGCTTTTTTCCTTCCACAAGAAGTAGTTCTACTCAATAACCAAAGTCTGTTGTCTCTTTTTCGCTCTGGTATATTTTTACCCACATGTTTAGACCGTAATGGTGTATCCTTATTGTTTTGATGTGGTTATGCATTATTCTTAATTGTTACTGTATGTTTGTGTTGTCATTTGTGAGCGGAGCACCAAGGCACATTCCTTGTATATGCACATTCTTGCCAATAAACTTATTCATTCATTCATTCATTCATTCATTCATTTGTATATACTCATTATACTCAATTTACTGCCTGTACACTCAGTACAGCAGTCAAATTCTGCTGTAGCTTCATTTACAAGTTTGTAAATGACACCACTGTTGGGGGGGGGGGGGGCATCTCAAACAGAGCTGAGATGGAGTGCAGGGAGGAGGTAGAGAGTGTTGTAGCATGGTGGCAAGGCAACAACCTCTCAATGTCAGCAAGACGAAGGAGTTGGTCATAACTTCAGGAAATGGAGGGGTGTACGTGCCAGACTGTGTCAATGGTGCTGAGTGGAGATTGTTGTGAGCTTCAAGTTCCTCTGTGGAAATATCACCAACAATTTGTCCTGGTCCAACATTGACGCCACAGCCAATAAACCCCACCAGCGCCTCTACTTCCCTGGAAGAATAAGAAGGTTTGTCGTATTTCCAATGACTCTTACCATTGAGCACAAGGGGCAGTACAATGGCACAGCTGGTAGAGCTGTGGTATCATATTGCAAGAAACCCAGATTCGATCCTAAGCTCAGATGTTGTCAGTGGTGCTCGCCATGTTCAGCATGTGACGCCACAATGGCACCCACCCGAGTGGAGTGATGCCCAATGAAGGAGGGGGGCCCACGATGACCGGCGGGGGCGGGACCTGCCAGAGTGACGGGAGTGGCAGGCAATGAAGGGGGGGTCTGTAGGCCACTCCGTCCCCCCTAAACTCCCCATCTCCCTTCCCTCCTGCTCACCCACTTCTTCCCCCCTCAACCCCTCCTAATCGCTAACCTTCTCCTCCTTCATCCCCCTCCCTCACCCACTCACCTACTCCCCCCCAACTCCCCTGCCGGGAGGACGAGCTGCGTTTCCGACATCTGCGATGGTGCAAATGGCAGTGAGCCGCAGCTCGCTTCCAGTCACGTGAGGGGGATAGAGTAGTTGAGTGGGTAAGGGGGGCGGGGGAGGGGGAAGGGGGGAGATAAGGGGGGTTGAGGGGAGATGGAGTTGGGTGAGTGGGTGAGGGGGGCGGGGATAAGGGGTTTTGAGGGGGGATGGAATTGAGTGAGTGGGTGAGGGAGGGGAGTGAGGAGAGGGGGGGTTGAGGGGGGGTGGAGTTGGGTGAGGGGGGGAGGGAGGGGGGTGAGGAGAGGGGGATAAGGGGGGTTGAGGGGGGATGGAGTTGGGTGAGGGGGGGAGGGAGGGGGTGTGAGGAGAGGGGGGATAAGGGGGGTTGAGGGGGGATGGAGTTGGGTGATTGGGTGAGGGGGCGGGGGGGAGGGGATAAGGGCGGTTGAGGGGGGATGTTGGGTGAGGGGGGGAGGGGGGTGAGGAGAGGAGGGGTGGAGTGGGGGAGGGGGTGAGGAGAGGGGGGGATAAGGGAGGTTGAGGGGGGATGGAGTGGGTGAGGGGGGAGTGGGGGAGGAGAGGGTGCTGGACCAATGCCGGAGAGGTTTGGGGCCAATGAGGGGGAGCGGGCTGCTGAGCCGCTAACTTTAATAGATGCACTCCCCCCCCCCCCCCCCGCCGGGTGGACCAACGCCCGTCCCAGCGTGCCCCGCACCTGACCTTCCACCCGTGGTGCAGTGCAGCGGCAGTGGGTTCAACAAGATGGCCGTCACCACGGTGCTGCAGGAGAGGCTTTGGGTCCATGGCTCGCTCTGGCTGCAGCGTTGGCGGCACGGGCCGAGGTGAGTGGCCCCCTCTCCCCACCTGGCAACGGGCTTCGTCAGTCGCAGAGGGTTGCCAGGCCTGCAGGATCGTCAGTTGGGGAAGGGTTGCCCCAGGAGAGACCCGCTGGAGCGATTTGGACCCAACGGGTCCACCTCAGTCGAGTAGCCCTCGAAACCTTTCCTCTCCATGTGCCTGTCTAAATGTCTTTTAAATGTTGTTAGTCAAACTTTCAGCTAAGTGAAATAAAATGAAATGCTCATTAGACCTCCCACCCTATCAGATGTATTTCACTGCTGCTATTCATTTCCCCCCACTTTCCCCACAACCTCTTTTTTCCCAGTGACAAGCAGTCTTCAACCTGAAATATTAACACTTTCTCTCTTTCACAGATTCTGCCTGACCATCCGAATGTTTCCAGCAATTTCAGTTTCTATTTGCCTAACAAGGGCAGCACAGTGGCACGGATGGTAGAGTTGCTGCCTCACAGCACCGGAGACCTGGGTTCAATCCTGACCTCAGTGGTGTCTGTGTGCAGTTTGCACATTCTTCCTCTGATCACCAGGTGGCGCCGTAAGTGGCAGCCTCGCCAACAGCCTGTCTCATCCCTTTCTTCTTTTGTTGTTTTTGGTCTGTTTCATTTGTATGTTTTAGTGTATCTTTAGTCTGTATTATGTGGGGGGTGGGAACTTTTTTTATCTCTTCCCTCGATGGAGATGCGACTTTTGCCATATCGTATCTCCGTCCCCACTGTGGCCTAACATCGTGGAGCTCACGGTCCCTTTGTTAGGGATCGACTTCGGGAACACAAACCACAGGAGCTTCGACCGCCCTGATCGCGGCAGCCTCGATCGCCCTGTTGTCGGGGCTTCAATCGCTGACTGCGGGAGCTTCAATCGCCCCGACTGCGGATGGTTCGATCGCCCCGACCACGGGAGAAAAGGAGGAAGAAGATAAAAGTTATGCACCTTCCATCACAGTGGGGAATGTGAGGTCGCCAAAAAACAAGATGGATGTGCTGCCTGCGCTGGTGGGGACTAGGAGGGATTGCCGTGAGTGCAGTGATCTTGGTGTTTGCTGGGACATCGTGCCATGAGGACATCCCGGAGTCTGGTTTGAGCGTGAACGGCTTTCTGACGGTTCGGGCGGACAGGGACTGCAGAGAGAGTGACAGTGGTCGGTACAACTCTGGTCACATCACGGTGAAGGAGCGTGTGTGGCCCAGACACTGAACTGATAGCTATGGGTCTCTGCTTATGCCGTGTGCCCTAGGGATTCTCACACGCCGCTGTGGTGGCTGGTTTCATATTTTATTTATTTTCATATTTCATATTTCAGATACAGCGCGGAAACAGGCCTTTTCGGCCCACCAAGTCCGCGCCGCCCAGCGATCCCCGCACATTAACACTATCCTACACACACTAGGGACAATTTTTATATTTACCCAGTCAAATTAACCTACATAAATTTTATGTTTAATCTTTATGTAGTTTTGTATCTTGTTGCTTTTTTGGTATGACTGCATGGTAAATCAAATTTCACTGTACCTCAGTACACGTGACATTAAAGGACCAATGAACCATTGAACCATTGATTGCGGTTGTTACCAGGTGATCCGTTTTCCTCCCACATCCCAAAGACGTTCGGATTTGTAGGTTAATAAGCTTCTGTAAATTGCCCACAGTGTGTGTAGGGTGTGGATGAGAAAGTGGGATAACATGAAAATTGGTGTAAACGTGTGATTGATGATATGTGCCAAAAGGCCTGTTTCCATGCTATTTCTTGAAATCAATGTTAGTCACTCTAGTAGTCAGTAACATTTATTCCAACACTAATTCTAATTGATTTTGGTTTATAATTGTGGTGCTTCACCAACCTATGTCTTGAATCCATCTGTATTTTCTGTTGAAGGTAGATAACTGAATTTCCTAGTAGATAACTAATTAAGGATCTTAATCCATGAAAGAACATTACCATGTCAGTCATTATTCCTACAGAGCTCATTTATTTGTACTTTTATATTGTAATTTTGCTGTTTCCCACCATTCCCACAGAATGGCACAGTGGTAGAGTTGCTGCCTTACAGCACCAGGGACCCATGTTCCATCCTGACTATGGGTATTATCTGTACAAAGTTTGCACATTCTCCCCACGGGTGCTCCAGTTTTGTCCCACATTCCCAAAGACATGCAGGTTTGTAGGTTAATTGGCTTCTCTATAATGTCCCCAGTGTGTAGGATAGAACTAGTGTATGGGTGATTACGGGTCAGTGCAGACTTTGTGGACTTCCACACGATATCTCTAATCTAAGCTAATCAAATCTAATCACTCCACTACAAGTCTGCTTCTACTCTGTTGGGAACGCAATGAATGACAGATGGTGGAACCTTGAGTAAATCACAAAGTGCTGGAGTACCTCAGTGGGTCAGGCAGCATCTGTGGAGGGATTGGACAGGCGACAGTTTGGACCAGGACCCTTTTCCAGGCTGATTGTAATAGAAGGGAGAAAGCTGGAAAAGTGTCCGGGTCCAGGCAAAACCTGGCAAGTGATAGGTGGACACTTGTGAGAGTTTGATTGGGAAATGTGTGAGGTGATAAGGATGTCGAACATGTCTACTCTCCATATCTGACACTCTTTTGTCTCTTTTTCATTTCTAACCTTTGTCACCACTCCACTCAACTGCTGGCAACCTATTGGCATAAGTTGTAGATTGTCTGGATAACAGGAAGTAGACCGCAGTCATTGATAGGATTTTACAAGTTGTACAATGTAACAAGAAATATGCCAATAAAATCGATGGTGAGGTATTAACCTTTTACAATTTACATCAATGATGGATGAATGGATTGAAGGGATGGTTGTTAAATTTGCTGAAGTCACAAAGCTAGATCGGAAAGTAAGTCTTAAGATGGACATTAGGAGACACCAAAAGAATGTAGATAAGCTGAGACAGCAGACCAAGTCTGGCAGATGGAGTTTACTGCAGAAATGTGTGAAATTGTCCATTTTAGCAGGAAAAATATAAAAGATGCACATTCATTAAATGGTGAGATAGCCCTGTGATCTGAGAGACAGTGTGATTTGGACATCATGCATGATTCACAAAAGGCTGGTGTGCAGCTGGGGAATGTGGGGCCCATGAAGATACATCAAAGTTTTTCCTTTCGAAATGAGCACGACTGCAACACAGTGAATGTTTCTGATGTGGTGAAAATCAAGTCTGGATGGCATCAGGTTTATGGAACACTGGAGGTTGATGGAAGAACTGATAGCAGTACACAAAGCTATGAGAGGCACAGATAGGGTTGACAGTCAAAACCCTTTCTGCAGGGTGGCAGTGTCAAAGACCGGAGGGCACAGCTTTAACGTGAGAGGGACACAGTTTAAAGGAGATGCGCGGGGTAGGTTTTTTTTACACAGAAGGTGGTGAGAGCCTGCAAGGCGCGGCCAGGCATGTTGGTGGAAACAATGCGATGAGGCTTTCAGTTAGGCATGTAGATGCAAAGACTGGAGGAACATGGATCATGTGCAGGCAGAGGAGATTAGTTGGCATCATGTTGGGCAGACATTGATGACCTTTGGGCCTATCCCTGAGCTGTAATATTTTATGTACTATGTAGAGTCACTTGTGGCTCTAACTTTAGGTTGTATCTAATTTGTTCATTTGGCATTGCTTACAATTGTAACATGGAAATACCAGAAATACTCAGCAGGTTGGGCAATGTAACATGGCAGAAACACTTCTTCCTCATTAACAATCAGTACGGGAGCAGCTCAAGGCTGTGTGCTCAGCCCCCTGCTCTGCTCACTCTATACTCATGACTGTGTAACCGGACACAGTGCCAACTCCATCTTCAAGATCGCCGACGACACCACCGTTGTTGGACGAAATACAGATGGTGATGAGTCGGAGTATAGAAGTGAGCTCGACCGATTGACCGAATGGTGCCGGCACAACAACCTGGCTCTCAATGTCAGAAAGGCCAAGGATCGGATTGGGGACTTTGGAGGAGGAAGGATGAGGACCCACAATGCTGTTTACATCAATGGGAAGATGTTGGAAAGAGTCAAAAACTTCAAATTCCTGGGCGTGCATATTTCCGAAGATCTTTCCTTGACCCAGCACACTGATGCAATTATAAATAAAGCACATCAATGCCTCTACTTCCTGAGAAGATTACGGAGTTTCGGTATGTCAGAGAGGATCCTCTTGAACGTCTACAGCTGTACAGTAGAGAGCACATTGATTGGTTGCATCAGGGCCTGGTTCAGCAACTTGAATGTCCAGGAGCGGAAAAGACTGCAAAATGTTGTGAACACTGCCCAGTCCATCCCCGGCTCTGACCTCCCCACCATCGAAGGGATTTACCGGAGTTGCTGCCTCAAAAAGGCAGCCAGCATCATCAGAGACCCACACCACCCTGACCATGCACTCATTTCACTCCTGCCATCGGGAAGAAGGTACAGGAGCCTGAAAACGGTAACGTCCAGGTTCAGGAACAGCTTCTTCCCTACAGCCATCAGGCTATTACACACCACAACCTCAAATAAGCTCTGAACTACAATAGACTATTATTATTATTATTGCACTACTATTGTTTTATTTTGTGTGAACATACGTGTGCGTGTGTGGGTGTATATATATATTTATTATATTGTTTACAGTGCACTATGTTTACATATTCTCTTGTGCTGCAGCAAGTAAGAATTTCATTGTTCTATCTGGGACATATGACAATAAACAGAAACAGAACTAACATTTCAGGTTGATGATGATCTACTGATTATTTCCAGCATTTTCTTGCCTATTTTCATCTTTCAGCTAAAATAATAGCTAAATTAACACCTATAGAATAGTTTATAATCCTTTTGTTTCCAAGTCTCCCAATGATTTATCTTTTTCAATTTGTTCATTGTCCATATAGTTTCCTGGTTGATACTTTACTAAAACCATTTATTGTCTTTTTAGCTCCCGTGCATTTGGTTTCTGCACTAGTAGTTTTCACTCATCTTTTTATCCCCTCTTTATTGTTATTAGTGCTACAGCGCAGATGATTACCTTTTCCTAAGGTAATCCTCACTTCCAATTTCCATCCTGCCCTTAAATATACCTGGACTATCTCTGACATCTCCCTCCCGTTTCTGGACCTCACCATCTCCATCACAGGAGACAGACTAGTGACGGACATCTACTATAAACCCACTGACTCACACAGCTATCTGGACTACACTTCTTCCCACTCGGTCCCCTTCTCCCAATTCCTCCGTCTACGCCGCATCTGCGCCCGGGATGAGGTGTTTCACACTAGGGCGTCAGAGATGTCCTCACTCTTCAGGAAACGGGGCTTCCCCTCCTCCATTATAGATGAGGCTCTCACTAGGGTCTCTTCTACATCCCGCAGCTCCGCTCTTGCTCCCCCTCCCCCCACTCGCAACAAGGACAGAATCCCCCTCGTTCTCACCTTCCACCCCACCAGCCAGCGGATCCAACAAACATCCGCCAACATTTCCGTCACCTACAACGGGACCCCACCACTGGCCATATCTTCCCATCCCCTCCCCTTTCTGCGTTCCGCAGAGACCGTTCCCTCCGTAACACCCTGGTCCACTCGTCCCTTCCTACCCAAACCACCCCATCCCCGGGCACTTTCCCCTGCAACCACACGAGATGCAACACCTGTCCCTTTACCTCCCCCCTCAACTCCATCCAAGGACCCAAACAGTCTTTCCAGGTGAGACAAAGGTTCACCTGCACCTCCTCCAACCTCATCTATTGCATCTGCTGCTCTAGATGTGAACTTATTTACATCGGCGAAACCAAGCGCAGGCTCGGTGATCGCTTCGCTCAACACCTGCGCTCGGTCCGCATTGACCAAACTGATCTCCCAGTGGCCGAGCACTTCAACTCCCCCTCCCATTCCCAGTCTGACCTTTCTGTCATGGGCCTCCTCCAGTGCCATAGTGAGGCCCACCGGAAATTGGAGGAACAGCAACTCATATTTCGCCTGGGCAGTTTGCAGCCCAGTGGTATGAACATCGACTTCTCCAACTTTAGATAGTTCCTCTGTCCCTCTCTTCCCCTCCCCCTTCCCAGATCTCCCTCCACCTATATCCTTCCTTTGTCCCGCCCCCCTGACATCAGTCTGAAGAAGGGTCTCGACCCGAAACATCACCCATTCCTTCTCTCCCGAGATGCTGCCTGACCTGCTGAGTTACCCCAGCATTTTGTGAATAAATACCTTCGATTTGTACCAGCATCTGCAGTTATTTTCTTATATTATTTTTCTAAGGTGTGCTCCACTACTAGTTATACTCCATTTAGAACTAATACTGAACCAAAAAAATCCCCCTCAATTTTTAAGAGCGAATCTCTACAGATATGTTACTACATTTAATATTAGGTGAGTATTCACTATTTCAGTCGTTGGGAGGCTAGTTTGGGCTATAGACACAAAAAGCTGGAGTAATTCAGCGGGACAGGCAGCATCTATGGAGAGAAGGAATGGGTGACGTTTCGGATCGAGACCCTTCTTCAGACTGGTTAGGGATAAGTGAAACGAGAGATATAGACGATGATGTGGAGAGATAAAGACCAACGAATGAAAGATATGCAAAAAGGTGACGATGATAAAGGAAACAGGCCATTGTTAGCTGTTTGTAGGGTGAAAACGAGAAGCTGGTGCGACTTGGGTGGGGGAGAGATAAAGGAGAGGGAATGCCAGGGTTACTTGAAGTGAGAGAAATCAATATTCATATCCCTGGGCTGCAAGCTGCCCAAGCAAAATATGAGATGCTGTTCCTCCAATTTGTGTTTAGCCTCACTCTGACAATGGAGGAGACCGAGGACAGAAAGGTCTGTGTTGGAATGGGAAGGAGAATTAAAGTGTCCGACAACCAGGAGATCAGGTAGATTCAGGCGGACTGAGGGAAGGTGTTCAGCGAAACGATTGATGTCTACGTTTGGTCTCGGCGATGTATAAGAGTCCACATCTTGAACAACGGATCTGTAGACGAGGTTGGAGGAGGTGCAAGTGAACCTCTGCCTAACCTGAAAGGATTGTCAGGGTCCCTGGATAGAGTCGAGGGAGGAGGTATAGGGACAGCTGTTGCATCTGCTGCAGTTGCAGGGGAAGGTACTTGGGGAGGGGGTGGTTTTTTAAAATGTATTCAAATATTAAAATAATATATACAATACAATAAAACCAAAACAGAACCCACCACCATAATACAAGACAAACAATAAACTATTATACAACTATCTTACACTCCTTGTCAAGAATGCATTCAGCCTCCTGTGATGCCCAGCAGTCCCAGAAATCTCCCAGGGTGCCCGTGGACAGCGCATTGTCTCTTTCAACCACCACCCTGGCGAGTCTGTGAACCGCGAGAGAAACGGGCGGACGTAACCCCAGAAAAGGGGCAGGCAGTGACTCGTGGATGGCCAGCTTGGCCAGGCCCAGGAGCAACCCATCCCAACCAGGACATCGTCTGCCCCATCCTCTCCCCTACGCACAAGGTGTCCAAAGATGAGGGCAGCCAGAAGGCAAGGAGCAGCCCCTTTAGATATTGGAACAGGGGCTGCAACCTCACACACTCCATGTACACGCGGTACACAGACTTAAACACTCCATGTACACGTGGTACACAGACTCTTCCAGCCCGCAACAGTGGCAGGCGGCTGGCGAGTCTGTGAACCGCACGAGGAACAGGTTGCAGGGGACTCCTCGGTGCAATACCCTCCACCCCAGGTCCCCGATGGAGAGGGGCAGAATCCCTGCATAGAGGGACCCCCACCGGGGTGCCGCCCCGCGACCAGAAGGCAACACCGACCGCCACTGAATGTCCGGACGGTGGACCAGGGCGAGGAAGTGCAGGGTGTGGAGGAGGAACCCGTACAGGACACGCCTCCCTGCGCCTCGGAGGGAGATGAAGGGTGTCGAGGAAATGCGGCTCATGTTATGTGGGACCGGCTCCCGGGAAGGATCACGGCTCCTGGGTCCGACGAGTACTTCCGGCTGAGCGGGCGTTTGCTCAGCCACAGGGGAGGGGGTAGTTTGGGTGGGAAGGGATGTTAGTCAGAGAGTTGTGGAGGGAACGATCTCTGCGGAAGGCGGAATGGGGTGGAGATGGGAAGATGTAACTAGTGTTGGGATCCCATTGGACGTGGTGAAAATTTTGGAAGATCAGTTCCTTCCTACACATCTCTCTACATCATCATCTATATAGTTCGTTTCCCCTTATCCCTCACCAGTCTGAAGAAGGGTCTCAACCAGAAACGTCACCCATTCCTTCTCTCCTGAGATGCTGCCTGAGTTACTCCAGCCTTTTGTGTCTATCTTCGGTTTAAACCAGCACCTGCAGTTCCTTCCTGCACATTAGCTTGGATTATGCTGGGTTATACTGAACGTGTATGGAGTTAATACTTCAATAATTCAGAATGGGGACAGGAGCAGTACGTCATCACGATAGGTACAGCAACACTCCTCAACCCAGGCTGGTGTGAACAGAAGAGATGTCTGCCATTCTGGGGAAGTTATCTGCTGAGTGCAGTCTCTTTGAAGCGTTGCCTGTTTTTGCAGCATTGGTCATTACAGCTGTTCTTTTCAGGATATTCAGGGCTTTGAAATGAACCACTGTCAGAGAATCAAGAGCAATAAGTACAGGCTATCGATGTCAGTACAAGATCAATAGTAATGACTACAGATTAATCACTGTTGCTGCAAGATCAAATTCAATACTTATAGATTCACTTGTGTCTGTATAGCAATGCTAAGTGAGCATAGACTAAACTCCGTCCAGCCTTGCCAGTGTTGTCAAGACCAACCTCCATACTAGCTGCATATTGAATTTGTACCTGTTCAATACTGGTTCAACATATCAGGAATACA
This sequence comes from Rhinoraja longicauda, assembly GCF_053455715.1. NCBI lineage: Eukaryota > Metazoa > Chordata > Chondrichthyes > Rajiformes > Arhynchobatidae > Rhinoraja > Rhinoraja longicauda. Next base: position 51,587,589 of record NC_135966.1, read on the forward strand.
GACTTTCTGTTATCAAGGGTAGTGGGAGTAGATTACAGAAGGTTTTCCATAATTTTTCAACACTTCCCAGAGACACAGAGAATTGGAAAATGATAAAAATAACACTCTTGTTCACGCAAGAGTGCAAGAGTATTCAGGGCAAGTATAGCCAGTCAGTTTCCATCCCCGCTGAGGAGAAGCTTTAAAAATATATATTAATCAGAAAAATATATAAAGGCATAACAGATAATGTTGATGAAGAAGCATGGAACAGTGGTGCAGCAGTAGAGCTGCAGCCTCACATTGGCTGACACCCGGGTTCCATCTTGACTACAGGTGCTGTTTGTACGGAGTTTGTACGTTCTCCCTGTGAATGCATGGATTTTCTCCAGGTGCTCCCAAATTTCAAAGACATGGAGGTTTGTAGGTTAATTGGCCTCGGTAAATTGCCCCTAATGTGTAGTATGCCAAAGTGGGAAAACATACGGGTAGTGTGGCTAGTGCACAGGATGGCCAGTGTTGGCTGAAGGGCCTGCTTCCACATTGTATCTCTAAACTAAACTCAACTAAGTCATCCATATGAATTTTCAGCTAATGTTTGATGAACACCCCATAAAAGAAACATTGAGATCCAAGGAATTAATGATTACTGGTATTAATGACAGGAAATAGGCTGATAATGGCGTCATAATGGCGGCGCTGCCATAGCAGCTGCGGCTTACCTGCGGTCCATTTGTCTTTGTGTTTTTGTTGTTTTTTTGTCTTAATTGTAGTTGTGATGTCGTGTTTTTGTGTTTGTGTACTATGTGTGTATGTGGGGGGGAGGGGGGGGAACTGTAAAATTGTAAATATGTGTCCCTTCCGAACGGAGACCCGACCTTTGTTTTCTGGGTGTTGTCTCCGTTCCTGCTGCGGCCTACCATCGGCCCAACTCCTGGAGCTGGTGGCCTCCAGGGCTCCGGTTCGCAGAGCCCGCGGACCGGACTTACCATCACCGGAGCCGGCCGTCTTCGGAGGCTGCGGGAGCGGCTACGACTCGCCTTAGGCACGGGCCGCGTGGATGCCGACATCGGGAGCTCCAGCAGCGGCAGCGTGTTCGCCCGCCCCGGGCCGCGGGGCTTGGGTCGGCCCGCCGCGGACATTTCACCGTCCGGCGCGGCCTAAGATGCGGCTGGGCGGGGGCTTCAATGTCGGGAGCCACGACCGCCCCGACGTGCAGCAACAGCAGCAGCGTGTTCGCCCGCCCCGGATCGGACTTATCATCGGCGGAGCCGGCCGTGTTCGGAGGCTGCGGGAGCGGCTGCGACTCGCCTTAGGCTCGGGCTGCTGCGGACCGTCCGGCGCGGCCTGCAACCACAACAACCTGACCGCGGGAGAGGACAGCAGGAGAAGGGAAAAGACATTGTGGCCTTCCATCACAGTGAGGAGAGGACTGGAGGAGACTCACTGTGATGGATGTTTCTTTGATGGATTTTTCTTTTTTTGTGTGTTTTTGGGGTTGTGTAATTTTAATGCCTATTTAATGCTTTTATTGTTGGACTGTGGGTGACTGAATTTCGTCCAATATTGGATGACAAATAAAGCTATCTTGAATCTTGAAAGAGAGAAAGCAGATATATAACTAATAAATGGTTGTTCTTTAAATTAGATGATGGTAGACCATAGACATAGACACTAGAGGTCAGTGCTGGCACGACTGCTTTTTGATTCATGCAGCTTTCATGAATATGTACGATAACAAAATAAATAGCAGCAGGAGTAAATTATTCAAGTGCTCCTGCCTTTACCATTAGTCAATAAGATCATGGCTGATCTTTTATTCGCAGCAATACTTTCCTGCACTAACCCCAGATCCCTTAACAAAAAGGCAACAACGATGTCTAAATCTGTAAATGACATCAAGCTTGGAAGTGTGAGACGGATAGCAACAGACTGCAAGCGCACACAGCCAGGCAGACAAGTGGCAGAGCAAATTTAAGAGTGAATTATGAAGTAATACATTTTGACAGAAGGAAAGGAGACTCAATATAGATTAAATGGCAACGTTCCAAAAGCTTTCAGGAAAATATATACGCAAATAAATCTTTGGAAGTGGCAGGATGTGTTAAGAGATTGGTCAGTGAAGCTTTTATGATCCTGAGTTTCATAAACAGAGGCTTAGAATATGAATGCATTGAGATTATATTGAACCTTTTTAAAACACTGGTTGGGCCACAACTGGAGTATTACACTCAATTCTGATCAGCTACCAATAGGCGCATGTGAAGGTCTTTGACAGGACACAGAAAGATTTACAGCTTTGGTTCTGTGAATGAGAGGGATTTCAGCTATACAGTTAGCTGAGAATGTTGAGGAAGGAACTGCAGATGCTGGTTTAAACCGTAGGTAGACACAAAAAGCTGAAGTAACTCAGCGGGACAGGCAGCATCTCTGGAGAGAAGGAATGGGTGACGTTTCGGGTCGAGACCCTTCTTCAGACTGAAAGTCATGGGAAAGGAAAAACGAGAGATATAGACAATGATGTAGAGAGATATAGAACAAATGAATGAAAGATATGCTAAAAAGTAACGATGATAAAAGGAACAGGTCATTGTAGCACGATGAAAATGAAAGCTGGTGTGACTTGGGTGGGGGAGGGATGGAGAGAGAGGGAATGCAGGGATTACGAAGTGAGAGAAATCAATGTTCATACCACTGGGTTGTAAACTGCCCAAGCTAAATATGAGATGCTGTTCCTCCAATTTGCATTTAGCCTCACTCTGACAATGGAGGAGGCTTAGGACAGAAAGATCAGAGAATTAAAATGTTTAGCAATTTGTTCTTGTAGCAAATAAAGAGGATGTTCTTGCAGCAAATAAAGTCAAGAGGAGATTAGAAAGGAATGTGCCCAATTTTGAATGATTTTGACAGGATACATCTTCAGCTGATGGTTCAGGGACAGAGTTTGGTTTGGTTTATTATTATGATTGTGCGTAGCGAGATACAGTGAAAAACTTCTGTTTGCATGTTGTCCAGTCAAATCATACGATATATGAGTACAGTCAGGCATGCACAAATACAGCAGGTAGCGCAAAGAGAAAAATACCAGGGTGCGGAGTTTAGTGTCACAGCATTGTAGCATTACAGTTCCACAGAAAGAATGCAACATCTGCATGAAGTAGGTTGGAAGATCAGGACTACACCATGGCCTATGGGAGAATCATCCAGTAGTCTGATAATCTGATAACAGTGGTGAGGAAGATGATCCTGAATCTAGCGATATCAGCTTTAAAGCTTTTGCATCTTCTGCTCAATGTGAGAAGGGAGAAGTTTGGGGTGAGAGCTACCGGGAAGACATGAGGAAAATGCTTGTATGGGTGGCTAAAACAGGAGCAGTTTGGGCTTTCAAAAGATGTTTGAATACACACCTGTGGGACAGTAAAAATGGAGAAAGGGATTGGTGTGAATGATTTGATTTAGTTTGAAAGATACAGCATGAAGCCATCCAAGTTCACACCAACCCATTCATACTAATTCTGTTATCTCACTTTTGCATCCACTCCCTCCACACAAGGGACAATTTACAGCGGGCCAATGAACCTACAAACCCGCATGTCGTTGGGGTGTGGATGGAAACCGGAGCATCCAGAGGAAACCCACGCCGTCACAGGGATGACGTATAAACTCTACACAGAAATCACAAGTGTCACAGTGGTGCAGCGGGAGAGTTGCTGCCTCACAGCGCCAGAGACACAGGTTCAATCCTGACCTCGGGTGCTGTCTGTGTGGAGTTTGTATGTTCTCTCTGTGACGATGTGGATTTCCTCCCACATCCCAAAGACGTGCAGGTTTGTACTGGTGCTCCTCAATTTACGATGGGGTTACGTTCTGAGATACCCTTCGGAAACCAAAGATATCGTAGGTCGAAATACATTGAATACACGTGATCACGTGGCCGGAAGCGAGCTGCGGCTGGCCACGGATCGCTGCCGTTTACACCATCGCAAAGTGGAAATATTGTAAGCCGAAGCATCGTAAGTTGGGGAGCATCTGTAGTTTAATTGACTTCTGTAAATGATTCCAAGTGTGTAGGATACATCTAGTGTATGGATGATAATTGGTCGGCTTGGACTCGGTGGGTTGAACAGCCTGTTCCACAATATATTTCTAAATTAAAGTAAACTAAACCTGTGGTTAGGATTGAACTCGGGTCTCTGGCGTTGTGAGGCAGATGCTCTACCAGCTGTGCCATTGTGGCACCCTGTGCTCAATGGAACTAACAATGAGTCAGTGTGCGACATTCTAGAACATTGTACCACACACACCATCTTCAATGCAGGTATTTATTCACAAAATGCTGGAGTAACTCAGCAGGTCAGGCAGCATCTCAGGAGAGAAGGAATGGGTGACGTTTCGGGTCGAGACCTTTCTTCAGACTGATGTCAGGGGGGCGGGACAAAGGAAGGATATAGGTGGAGACAGGAAGATAGAGGGAGATCTGGGAAGGAGGAGGGGAAGAGAGGGACAGAGGAACTATCTAAAGTTGGAGAAGTCGATGTTCATACCGCTGGGTGCAAGCTGCCCAGGCGAAATATGAGGTGCTGTTCCTCCAATTTCCGGTGGGCCTCACTATGGCACTGGAGGAGGCCCATGACAGAAAGGTCAGACTGGGAATGGGAGGGGGAGTTGAAGTGCTTGGCCACTGGGAGATCAGTTTGGCCAATGCGGGCCGAGCGCAGGTGTTGAGCGAAGTGATCGCTGAGCCTGCGCTTGGTTTCGCCGATGTAAATAAGTTGACATCTAGAGCAGCGGATGCAATAGGTGAGGTTGGAGGAGGTGCAGGTGAACCTTTGTCTCACCTGGAAAGACTGTTTGGGTCCTTGGATGGAGTTGAGGGGGGAGGAAAAGGGACAGGTGTTGCATCTCCTGCGGTTGCATCTTCAATGCAGAATGAGTACATTCAATAATGAATCGTTACTCACTAATCTCTTTTACAACTCTGTGCTGAGACAGTCGGCTTTAATTCTGAACTTGCTACTTACTGAATCAGTGCAAGCTCAACTCAACACAGAACTATTTTTATTTTAATATAGTTAGTAGCAATTCAGTATCAAATCTATCGCACTAACACAGCATGGAAGCAGCAACAAGTCAATTGTGAACCGAGGTATATTCCAATCCAAATCTGATCAGTTATTTAACAATCTGTTCAGAATATTCAATAAATCAGGATAAACTCAGCACAACTGGCACAGCAGTAGAGTTGCTGCCTTACAGTGCTTAACGCGCCAGAGACTCACGGGTTCGATCCCGACTACAGGTACTGTCTGTACGGAGTTTGTACGTTCTCCCTGTGACCTGCGTGGGTGTTCTCCGAGATCTTCGGTTTCCTCCCGCACTCCAAAGACGTACAGGTTTGTAGGTTAATTGGCTTGGTGTAAATGCAAATTGTCCCCGGTGTGTGTAGGATCGTGTTAGTATGCGGGAATCGCTACTCGGTGGGCCGAAGGGCCTGTTTCCGCGCTGTATCTCTAAACTAAACTAAAGTCTTTTTTCTTTCACAACTAGCTCAATGAATGCTTAAATCTGAGTCAGTATAGGTTCTTTACTCTGAATATGTTTAATATTAAATCACAATGGTATTGGTGGATTGTACTGTTTATGTACAGCTGAATGTAGATCTATCATAAGCTTAGTAAGTCAGGAACTGTATGTAGATTCAATAGCCTATCAATGGCAATTACAAACAAGCATCAAATTTCACTGGTTTACCCAATATTAATGAAAATAATATTTTCGCAAATTTCTTGGTGCAAACACTTTAATTTTTTTTGTACAAGACATAGTAGCATTTCACAAAATATATAACATAAAAATGTACATATTTTTGTAAAACAAAGAATAAAAGGTTAAGCACCTGCAATTTGTAAACTGAGGCTTATTTCCTTGAATACATTGTCATACAGAGAAAATCAGAGTCAGGGTTTCTACACAAACTCTCTGCAGCAACTCTGCAGTCCAGGCTACACATGGATAATATACTGCAGGCAAAGCAGTAAGGAAAATGGAAACATTGCTTTCCATGAAATATAGTTGTTCATGTTTTCTTACCATGTTGTAACCAGACATCCATGAAGGCTTAGAATGGACGCTATTCTTCATAAAGCCTATAAGCACTTTGATGTTTGTCTGCTATTAAAAAATGATTCAAAACCCATCTCAATTCCCTTTGGTTTCCGAGTCTCAAGGCAATATTTACTGCTTACAGAAGTGATGTAATCGCGCACATTTATCATGTGCCGTAGGACCTTTAGACCATGGCACTCTGCCAATTGGGAGTCAGTTTAATGCAAGAGGTATTGAGTTCACTGGGAGTGGGTGTGCTGTTGTTTGCCCCCTGCAGTCGTGCACAAGCAGTATCCAGACCAGCATGAGTGAAGCATACGCTACACCTCTCATACCTCCTTCTTGAGCATCCAGGTGTTCAGGTACTGATGTTAATGTCCATTACATTCATTTGACTGTAAGACTCTCAATTTAATGTATAAGGCATTGGGTTGACTGCAAATCCCTCAGATTGTTAGATGAGGTACTTGTAAAGCCCATAGCTTCATGTACGAAACATTGAGTGAACCCGAAGGCCCTTGGGCTATTATTTAATACACTAGGTTGACTAAGGACTTTGGATTAATTTTGTTTAGAGATACAGTGTGGAAACAGGACCTTCAGCCCACTGAGCCAATGCCGACCAGCGGTCCCCATACAGTAACACTATTCTACAAGCTCGGGACAATTTGCAATATTTAATGAAGGCAATTAACCTACACACCTGTGCGTGTTTGGAGTGTGAGAGGAAACTGGAGCACTCGGGGGAAACCCACGCGGTCACGGGGAGAATGTACCAACTCCGTACAGACAGCTCCCATAGTCAGGACTGAACCCGGGCCCTGGCGCTGTGAAGCAGCAGTTCTACCACTGCACCGCCATGCTGATGGGGAAGCGGTAGATCCTCGTGGAAGTTTTCAATGGAGCGCAAGGCCCTTGGGTTAATATGTAAGGCATGAGGTTGACATAAGGCACTTGGGTCAATGCAGCAAGAGTGGGGAAACTGTTTAGCACTTAGGTGGGAAGACCACAGTCATCATATAAATATAAGTCACTGAATTAATTCAGAAAAGACTGTTTAGTTTTCCTTGGCCCCTGCATGTTTTTGCCATACTGTACAAAATGACATGGAGAAATTCAAAGCTTCACTTGGCCTGTGTGAGATGGCATTCCACATGTGCAATAGTGGATGAAGTGTGCACAATGTACCAACCTCTCTAAATTGGCACAGAGCTTGTGACTCAAGAGAAATGATCTCCCTTTTGGCTGGTTATGGAATCATCAATGGGAAAACGATAGCTCGGCACAAGAAGAATCTTGTAGAGGACAAAATACTTGGGGGGAGGAGGGAATGGAATTTCTCCCAAATCAGCCCTCTTTCGTGTGCCTAATTGATCATTTATTTTCTTAACAAATTCCTAGATCAAATTCAACACCTGTTTATCATCCATCAGTTTCTGTCCTCATGCGTTAAATCACATTATTCAATGTTCATCCCATGGTGTAGTTCTCTCCTTAAAATTACGCTCAGCATTTTCTAAATCATTGCCTCAGAGAGCTGAATTTAACCCGATGAACAATAAATCGTCCTCATCTGAGAACTTAAATATCAGACAGTCAGATTCTCAAGAGAAGATATTTGGAAGAGGGGTTGGCACGTGGGAGATATTTTGGATGCCAGACTTGGGGGAGGCAATGTTGGACAGATGATCAATAAATATCTCAGACATTACAAGTTCTACATTGCTTTAGTGCACCTTGTAGAAGTAGCCAAATCCAATTTTGGTGCAGATAATGTGTAATTTCCTTCTCTGGTGTGTGTGTAATGGTTATCAGAATTAAGAATTTTCATGTGTTCCCTAAAAGGGGTGATCTAATGATCTAATACAGTCTCGTGGATAAAGGGAATTTCCATCTGCTGATGGGGCACCAGAGCTGTGACCGGAGCCTCGAGTCTAGACATTCTGTCATGCATGTCAGAGGTGAAAAGATGATGATTAAATGGTCTTGGGAGAAACAGAAAATATTTCTCCATTGGTGCTGAAGTCTGCAGAGTGTCACAGCCATAGCCTAATATAGAAGAACGAATTTTGTAACCAGCAAATCTTTTGAGGTGCAAATGTGGTCTAATTTGAGGCTGTGTTCCTGATTTAATGGTTTGTTGGAAATTTCTAATGTAAACTGTTGTGAGACAAAGCATGCTACTGCTTACAGCAGCCTTACTAAATAATGCATGTTACTTTTGCCAAGAGTAACATTCCATCAATGGTGTCCAATATTGGATGCTACAGGATGCTTTAGATTGTTTTCTATTGCAGAATTAGATACCTGCCCTATATTTTATATTGAGCCAATGTTATTGGTGTATCATTGGGAATATGCAATACATTCAAAACTATTGTCAAAGTTATAGATACACTATTAGGATCCTGCAAACACTTCATAATACGTTTGGGATGGCAATGTTTAATTGCAGTGTGCTTGTTACACTGTGCCTTAAGTGTACCTGCTGTGCTCTCTCCACTCTGGTTGTTAACAGTGCTTTAGGACGCATTTGATCCTCAGCATGGAATCCAGAGGTGGGAGCAGAGTTTACAATGAAACCAAAAGCCAACTGGTGTTTGGTGATGTTCCCTTTGACATTTTAGGTGTTGCCCATGTTTCCACTTTTTCACAAGTTCAAACCTCCAATGACGAAAAGGCAGGGCAAACTTTGACAGAGGGAAGGCAGCCCTTGAAACATCTTTACAACAACCAAAGGAACAAGCTTTCTCTGAATTCCTTGGTTAGGTTAATAACATGGTTAAGAAAAAAAATCTTGCACAGGGAACACTGTATGATACATATACCCAGGTGATGTGATATATTTAGTAATAACTGAAGAAAATAGTCCTTTTTTAATAATAAAAATAGGTTCTATTTGTTATCTTACAATATATTTCCATTTCTTTTGGTCCACTATGAGAGTTAATGGTCCAACTCTTGTTGCAGGCGCTTGCTGCTCTTAATCCTTCTTCTCTTGTTTTGGGTCCCTACAAGGAACAATTCCCACAGCCACAGTCAACCACCCGCTCCACATCTTCCACGAAAGAGGAGCCATCTGTGCATTGGAAGACATATTTCCGTCTCTTGCTACGCAGTGGTACACAGCACTCACTGTTACCACAGCTCCCCTTGCATTCCAGCCGGGGCACTTTGACCGTGGTCTGGCATGAAGCGTACCCTTGCTGTTTGTGGTAGACATCTCGGATCATTTCCTTTTGACAAAGGAGCTCTGCAAGACAAAGCAGAGATAGTCCACATTTGCACAGGCCATTTGGATTAACAAACATGTCTGGCCCTCCCAGGAGATCATGTGGCCTTCAGGGGTGATTACCATTAATCGGCATCCACCATGTATAACTGAGTTCGGTCTGAGGTTGGGATTCATCCACTGATGAGAAGGTGATGCAGAATGAACCACAACAACTCTTCCCAACCTTGCAAGTCCATGGGATTCAAACAGAGCTAGCCACAAAGCAAGAACGGTGGACCTGCTACAACCTTGGGTTTTCCTGAGTGGACTACAAATATCTAAGGCCTAAACAATGGATGATTTTGTAATCACAGCAAGTGGCCATTTGATCCAGCAGGTCTGGATAATGTTCACAATCCCCATGAGTCTCTTTCCACCCAGTCAATCTAATTCCTATCGGTGTATTTTGTTCCTTTGCACTTCACACACTTAACCATCTTCCCCTTCATCGGTCTGATAAAGTGCTTTAACATGAAGCATTAGTTCTCTTTCTCTTTCCACAGAAGCTGTCTGACCTGCTCAGTATCTTTCACACTTACTGTTTTTATTTTACATTTCCAGAATTTGTTCCCTTTTGTTTAAATAAGTCGAGGCTTCTAGGGCATGTTGGCCTTCTCTTTCTCTAGAGAATAATGTTTAGTTTAGTTTAGAGATAGAGCATGGAAACAGGACCTTCGGCCCACCAGGTCCACGGCAATGATGGATCACCCGTACACAAGTTCAATGTTATCCCAGTTTTGCCTCCTACACAGGCTTCCGAGGGGCAATTTACAGAAGCCAATTAACTTACAAACCTGCACATCTTTGGAACAAATAATTCCACATTTTTATATTGTTTTATTTCTGATAGAATTCTTGGAAATTAAGGTGCTAAAGGGATCAAGGAAACTGAAATGCATGGTAATTTTGCATAAATAAATGCAAAACAAAGTTTTGGTAACTTTCACCACAGTGAAAATTATAATTAAGAACCGGGCAACATGTGCTTTCAATAGGTTATTTCCCATAACTAAAATACCCACACACTGTAACTAAATGTGTGGAGATGCTGCACAGATGTCAATCAAAGATAAAGAAATTCCAGAGCAAATAATCAGAAACTTAACCATAGATATGGATTTAAGGCATTACATCCAGACGTTTTGTGGAGTAGTTCACACAGGCACAATAGGGATAGACAATAGACAAAAGGTGCAGGAGGAGGCCATTCGGCCCTTTGAGCCAGCACCGCCATTCACCGTGATCATGGCTGATTATCCGCAATCAGTAACCCGTTCTTACCTTCTCCCCACATCCCTTGACTCCGCTATCCTTAAGAGCTCTATCTAACGAATAACGATAATAGCTAACGATAATATCTAACGAATAACAAATGACAGCAATTTGCAGACTGAATGTTGATCCTCCACAAAGAGGTCGCCAATGTGTGTTTGGTTCCTCCATTGTAGAGGAGACCACATCGTGGACATCTGATCGGAATAAACGCCCGTAAATTGCTGCTTTACTGGGCAGAACTGTTTGGGTCCTTGGATAGTGGGAGATGTTTCAAGATCTTTTCAGAATGGGCCTAGGAGGACTGGTTGGAATGTTGATGAATGAGATCACTGTTTGATGAATGAGATCGCCCGGAGTCACGATACAAAAGGCTGGACTTCTGAACAAGAAAACAAAATGGCCCCCATAGTGGAGATGACATTCAAAAAGGTAAGGCAACTTTTCTTAGAGTGTAATCCTGGAGATGGGATAGGGGCCAAGTGAAAGGAATAGCAATGATGGTGACTGCTTAGTTGTCCAGTGTGGATGTGCCTTTAGTGAGAATTTATTGGGCAGGAGGACTCAAAAACTGGCCACCTACGCAGATGAACAAACTTAGTGAATGTTAATATACATTTGGTGCTTACTTAAGGGAAAGCAGTAGAATATGTTCTAAGTAAATATATACTTTATGAAGAATGTTATGATATTTGATAACTGTTATACACGCTGTTTTAGTTGATTAAAAAATAGATAAAACTGTCAATACTGGAAATCTGAAATAAAAGCAGAAAAGATTGGAAATATTCAGCAAGTCAGGCAGTATCTGTGGCAAGAGGACACGACTTAGCATTTCAAGGGGTGATCTTTCCTTAGATTTCTACAGATGCTGCTTGACCTGCTGAGTATTTCCAGCATTTTCTGTTTTTACTGCTCTTAGTCGTCTGCAATAAAGAACATCTTGCTCTATCTAAGAGAGACACAAAAAGCTGGAGTAACTCAGCGGGTCAGGCAGCACCTCTGGAGAAAAGGAACAGTGACTTTTTGGGTCTGAAGAATGGACTCGACACAAAACGTCATCCTATTCCTTCTCTCCAGAGATGCTGCCTGACCCGCTGAGTTACTCCAGCTTTTTGTGTCTATCTTCGGTTTAAACCAGCACCTGCAGTTCCTCCCTACACATTTTGTCTTGCTCAAACTTGCGATTTGCTTTACCCGGAAGAACTGTGGACCCCGCATGCACCAGTTGGCCAAACAAAATGAGCACCATTAGCACTGCAGTCCGTCTGCTTTTCTTACCTATTTCACAAGTTTCTCCTGTGAAGTTGGTATCACACTCACAGTACGGCTCCCCCTGCCCAGAAATCTTACAACGACCGTGGCCACACTTCAGATTCTGGCAATTGACTGGCAGCTGGGCCTTGTCACATAACCTGCCGATATAGCCGTCCTTGCACACACAGCGGATGATGGAATCAGACGCGATGCACGTACCGTGAACACACCTGGGAAGAGGCACAAGGGAACACACCAGTTATGATCTGAATGATGGTTACAAGAACCGAACAGAGGGTAGAAAATAAGCAATGTTTCTTCGAGTAGTGGAAGGTGAGATACAATTGAGACAATTCAACCTTTAGGCTTCTTTTAGGTCAGTTTTAGTTTTAGAGATACAACATGGGAACAGGTCCACCAAGTCCGTGCCATTCACTGATCCCCTTGCACTACGCATTAGGGACAATTTACAAAAGCCAATTCACCTACAAACCCGCATGTCTTTGGAATGTGTGAGGAAACCAGAGCACCCGGAGAAAACCCTCGTGGTCATGGGGAGAACGTACAAACCCCATACAGACAGCACCCATGGTCAGGATCAAACCCGGGTCACTGGAGCAGTAAGGCAGCAACTCTACTGCTGTGCCAATGTGGCGCCCTGAATATATCAGGCATTCACTGCTTTTATATCAAATTGGAAGAGGTGGAAGTCTAACAAATAATGTACAGAACTGTACCAGGATGCAAATGAAAATGTTGAGCAGTGACAGGCTTATTTAAGTGGTTGGCAGCTCTGCTCCCTTAGAAATCCACAGTCCCTGGTTCAACCCTGAGCTCAGGTGTTGTTTGTGTGGAGTTTGCATGCTCTCCTGGTGACTGCGTGGATTTCCTCCCACACCCCAAAGACCTGACTAATCCAAATGACTCCTCACTGTGGGTGGATAGCATTAATAATCAAAGGTTGACGTGCAAGTGATAGGAAGTAAATGCCAAGAGGTGCGGGGAATTAAGAGGGTGGAATAAGACTGATGGGATTGCTCTGTTGGGAGCAGGTAGGGCCGTGAAGGGCTGAATAGCCTCTCTCTATGTTGTGAAAGTTAAGAAACTAAATGGATTAAATATACATATTTAGACATTTCAAAGGCTGCTTTGACACCATACATAGAACAAACAAAACTCCTTGTATTCAATAGGAAAAGAGTGCACCACATTACTTCAACAGGCTACAAGGTGCATCTTCTAATCTCCATACTGCATAAAGAAAACCAAAGCATCTAAGAAATAAAAATAATGGAAGTTGAGAGGATAAAACTATCAGGAATGATTGGGCAGGTTGACAACCTGTGTGTGGTTTCTCCAGCAGCAAGAATAGCCCAGGCGGCAGTTGCCTTGCTTAACAGGGCAGGAATATGCTGCAGCAGATGGAGCTGCTGTTTGCCAACGGGCTTATCCATTTGCAAAGCAAGGAGAAATGGCCCCCTCTGTTGTTCAAGAGGTCTTCACGATGCTCAAACAAACCTCAACCTGCTGAAATAACTGACGGCACAAGAATACAAGTCCACTTCCTCACTATTTTAACTGGGAATTTGTATGACCATGGCATTTGAAGTCGCCTTCCAATATTCCAAAAACTACTTGGACGTAGTCCTGACTTCAATGTGCTAAATTGTTGAGAAACTATGTTATGCATTCTGTATCTTCCCCTCTGCTCTATCTATTATATTTGAGTTTGTCTTGATTGTATTTAAGTATGGTACATATGAACTGCTTGGATAGAATGCAAAGCAAAGCTTTTCACTGCCCTCGGTACCTGTGACAATAATAAACCTAAACCTAAGCCATTGTAATCAGCAAGATCCATCTCTTAGTGAGATAGACAGAGTGCTGGAGGAACTCACTGGGTCAATGGAACTGAGGCAAAATGTCACACATCTTTTTTCTCCAGAGATGTTGCCTGACCCGTTTAGTTACTCCAGCACTTTGTGTCTGTATTCGGTATAAACCAGCATCTGCAGTTCCTTTCTACCCAGTTCTTTGTAAGCCTGTCAGGCGCCAATTAAAGAGTTCTGACCTGAAATATCACCCATCCATGTTCTCCAGAGATGCTGCCGAGTTACTCCAGCACATTGTGTTTTATTTTAATAAACCAAGCATCTGCACTTAATTGTTTCTCCAGGCCTTTGACTCACTTGTTGCTGGTGCAGACGTCCCGGATCTCCTGGTCACACAGTGGCCCCATCCATCCTGCATGGCAGTCGCAGGTGATGCTGGACTGGTGGATGGAGTGGCACACACCGTGCCTACAGGTGTGGCAGGAGTGGCATCCTGGGGAGACGCCCAGGGGCATCTGCAGCATGCTCTGGAAGTCCTGCAGCTCGTTGTTGATTCTCACGTCATGAATGCAGCCGTGGAAGCCGTTGAGGTTGCGTTCCGGGCCCTGACGGAGTCCTGCCACCCCAGACACCGGAGGGATTCCTGTAACGACAAATAAATGGCACAAGGATAGGGCAGTTTGGCACGGTGCCCTCTGCTGGCCTAGACTTTTATATTTGGAGATACAGTTGCGGAAACAAGCCCTTCGGCCTAGCGAGTCCGCACTGACCAGCGATCCCCGCACGTTTACACACACGAGGGACAAATTACATTTATTATCAAGCCAATTAACCTACACACCTGTACGTCTTTGGAGTGTGGGAGGATATCGAAGATCTCGGAGAAAACCCACGCAGGTCACGGGGAGAACGTACAAACTCTGTACAGACAGCACCCGTAGTCGGGATTGAACCAGGGTCTCCAGCGCTGTAGCGCTGTAAGGAAGCAACTCTTCCCCGTGATCTACGTGGGTTTCCTCCGAGATCTTCGGTTTCCTCCCACACTCCAAAGACGTACAGGTATGTAGGTTGATTGGGTTGGTAAATGTAACAATTGTCCCTAGTGGGTGTAGGATAGTGTTAATGTGCGGGGATCGCTGGTCGGCGCGGACCCGGTGGGCTGAAAGGGCCTGTTTCCGCGCTGTATCTCCAAACTAAACTACAGTGCGGACTGGGGAATGAGTGTAAGTGGGTCAAATGAACAATGTTAGTGATACAGCTGTAATGGTAACAAGCTTCATTTATGTTCAACCCAGTTTACATCACAACGCTGGTGTCTCATTGCTGGTGTTGGCCAGCTACTGGGCTTATAACATTGTGGCAGTGACTGCATTTCAGGAATACTTTGCCAGCTGTATGTGATGTTGAGGCTTTGGAAGGTGCAATGTTAATTCAAGTCTTTTGCTTTCTTGAATGGACAGATCAGTTTGGAGACAAACAGATAGAGGTTGCTTGAAAAATCAACTGTCAGAAGAAAGGTTACTGGAAATAAACCATAGGAGTCAAGAGGGACCTAACTGCATTTGTGCAAAGTTATTTTTTGTCCATCGATGAACAGGAATAGAACCGAATGAAACTTGCAACTAGGGGATGAGGACGTCAAGGAGTCGTACAGCCTGGAAACAGGCCCTTCAGCCCAACTTACCCAAGTTGACCAACGTGCCTCATCTACTCTAGATGAGGCATGTTGGTCTCACCTGTCTGCACTTGGCCCATATCCCTCTAAACCTGTCCTATCCATGTACCTATATTAATCTCTCTTAAATGTTGTGATAGTGATGGAAAAAACTGAAATGTGGCAACAAACTCACCTCCGATGTAGAGGGGGGCATTTTGGCTCAGAGTCGGCTGCCTCTGGAGTTTGCCCAGACTCCTGGGAGTTCCTTTGTCCACCACCAGACTAAGAGATTGGTTCATCATCATCAGCTCGACAGTGTGGTACTGCCCATCATTGATCGTCTCCACGCTGCACACCGGAAAAGAACACAAAACAGAATGAGGCTTGCGACAGAAACATCTCTCAGACACGAGGTGATGTGTGAAGTGGAAAGGTCAGGCACAATGCCAAAAGCAGATGATCTGGCTAATATCATACAGCTGTTTGAGGTGTACTTCACACACTAGGTGGCTCCTGTATGTACCTCCTGCACTTTATTAATGGTAATGCACCCTACTCTGAGCAGAGGATGGGCAGGGTGAGAGATCATGTGTGGTCTTCCTCACCATGTACCCATTGACCAGGATTCACTGAGAGAAAGGGGGACCCGTGATGGGAGCTTGTGGAATTAGACCATGAACAGGAGTCGCCTGACTGCTATCCAAAGGCAAACTTCCAGGTATACCTGATCATTCCAAATGCAAAAGCCAAATGACACCAGCAATGATAAACGGGAAACTGATGTGGTGCAGCCTCCCTGAGGAAAGTGCGGCTTTCACATTGATGGATTTCAGAACTCCTTGCCATTTGAATTTAAAGCTTTGCACTGACAGGGGTATAGTACTCCAGTAATATATTGCCCATGTTAAGGTGCTGGGCAAAAGTGCACACACAGCTCATGTTAAGTCGCTATCTAAATGCTGCCTGCCAGATGGTTCCACTTTATGGATAGCGCTAGAGGGTGATTTGACCACAAGCAACCTGACAGAATGAGCTTGTAATAGCAGTGAAATGCTCAATGGTGATTTATATTTCTAGTTTAGTTTAGTGATACAGCAACGAAACAGGCCTTCGACCCACCGAGTCTGCACCAACCAGTGATCCCTGCACACTGGGTCTGCACCAACCAGTGATTCCTGCACACTGGGTCTGCACCAACCAGTGATCCCTGCACACTGGGTCTGCACCAACCAGTGATCCCTGCACACTGGGTCTGCACCAACCAGTGATCCCTGCACACTGGGTCTGCACCAACCAGTGATCCCTGCACACTGGGTCTGCACCAACCAGTGATCCCTGCACACTGGGTCTGCACCAACCAGTGATCCCTGCACACTGGGACTATCCTACAATCTAGGGACAATTTCCAATTTCCATCAAAGCCAAATAGCATACAAACCTGCCCAACTTTGGAGCGTGGGATGAAACCAGAGTACCGGGGGGGAAAACCCACGCAGACACAGAGAGAATTGGCAAGAGTTTGACGTTCAAGGCATTGTCCTAGTTTCCTGATCCACAGGATTTGAATGATGCTTATAAGGGGTGGCACAGTGGTAGAGTTGCTGCCTTACAGCGAATGCAGCGCCGGAGACCCGGGTTCGATCCCGACAACAGGTGCTGTCTGTACGGAGTTTGTATGTTCTCCCCGTGACCTGCGTGGGTTTTCGCTGAGATCTTCAGTTTCCTCCCACACTCAAATACGTACAGGCTAATTGGCTAATTGGCTTGGTAAATGTAAAAACTGTCTCTCATGGGTATAGGATAGTGTTAATGTGCGGGGATCGCTGGTCGGCGCGGACCCGGTGGGCTGAAAGGGCCTGTTTCCGTGCTGTATCTCTAAACTAAAGAAGGTGCAAACTCCTTACAGACAGCGATCATAGTCTCTGGTGCTGTAAGGCAGCCACTCTACCACTACGCCCCCAAGCTGACCCTTATATGTATCATTCAAATATTGTGGATCAGGAAACTAGGACAATGCCTTGAACTTCAAACTCTTGGCAACACAGCAATCTGGACAAGAAATGGTGGTTTTGTGGATTCTATGATTTAGGGAGCAGGAGTGTTCAAGGACAAGATGACAATACAGATAATCCTCTTTATAACAGACCATGAGTGGTGGGGGGGGGGGAGGGGGAGGGGGGGGATGGTGTCCGTTATTGCCAATTGTCCACTATAACTGAGTAACGGATTTACTCCAACTACCAAGAGGTCACTCGGTGAAACAATGAATTGTTTTCAAATACAAAGTTCTTTTTAATAGTTAAAAACATATTTTTGTTACAGCAAGCTAAACATACCAAAGGCTGTTTGTTGCATTGTTTACTAGAGTATCATTGCACAAGTGTTGATCAAAGTAAATGCTTGTCAATTTTAATGACCCCGCAGTGCAACTAGCAGTCTGTGTTCTTACAGAGACAGTGGTGTCTGATTACTGTGGGGAGGCTCCATCTGCTATAACTGAAATCTGTTATAAAGAGGTCTGTATATACAAGAGTAGACTGTATAAGGGAGATGGGAGAGAACTTGGGGAATGCTACAAGTTTGGACGTAGGCTGAGGGGGACTATAGAAGTTTGGTTCTGTTACCCATGATCCATAGCAAGCTTGTGGAACTGCACCTCAACTTCTGCACTCGATATCTAGTTTCCCAGCTTTTAGTTGCCTGCTTTCTCAATTGGTATCAGAACTGGCCATTCCTGCCATTGTTTCATCTGTGATATTGGCTCAGTTTTATTCTCTCCAGCAGAGTTTGACTTACAGCTCATGTCCCACAGCTCTATAACGATCAATATATAACACAAGCAAAGAAACAAAGCAAAGAAGCAAAGTCTGAAGAAAGGTCTCGACCTGAAACGTCACCCATTCCTTCTACCCAGAGCTGCTGCCTGTCCCGTTGAGTTACTCCTGTATTTTGTGTGTATCTTCAGTGTAAACCAGCATCTGCAGTTTATTCCTAAACATAACCACCCGTTTGACCTGATCTCACCCAATCAGACATATCCTTTTTGTCCTATCCATCTCTCCATCACTTTCTCTGCAACTTAAAATGAATCTCTTTTCCAGTTCTGACAAAGGACCCTTCCACAGATGGTGAAACAAAGAACTGCAGATGCTGGTTTACACACAAAAGGACACAAAGTGCTGGAGTAATTTGGCAGGTCAGGCAGTATCTCTGGAGAACATGGATAGGTGACGTTTCAGGTTATTCCGGGTCGGGTTTTGGGTCTGAAGAAGGGTCTTGACCTGAAACATCACCTATCCATATTCTCCAGAGATCCTTCTGGCCTGCTGAGTTACTCCAGCACTTTGTATCTCCACCGATGCTACATGACCTGCTGTGTGTTTCCAGCGCTCTCTGTTTTTGTTTCAGATATCTTGTCTCCGCAGTTTTTCTTTGCTTTCATTTACAATCATCCCTAGTGGCTATCCTCCCAAATGCTTCAATTGGCTTATGAATATCTGGAGAATGCAGATGGATTGTGTGAGGTCAACATAAGAGGCACTTAGAGCATATACTGTCGGACCATATTGAACATGCTGGTGTATTATACAATGTGGAGCAATATTGATGCAATCCTCCATGTGAGATCCTGTGATCTTGACTTGATTAACCAGAACATTTGGATCTGATGGATTATCTCGAGCCAACTAAAAACTTGTAACATACAGCAAGCAGCAGCACCCTTGGGCAATTGGAGATTTTCAGCCTAACTACAAACTAGTATCTTGTGATTTTGTTCTGATTTACTGCCGTGTTATTCACTTTTACTGAGCTTACACAGATGTGCGAGGTGGAAAGACTGCCAAACTTAACCAGCATTGCAAAACTCCAAGCAAACAGCTCCACTGAGTGACATAAGGTTTGTTTTGAAGAGCCTTTAATTAATCTAAACATTTGGACAGAAGTTCCCCCGTTTTTCAATGCACATGCAGTATTTCCGATTCCCACAGATAGTTTAAAGATTTCACTGTCTTGTGCAGACAGAGTCCGTTTTTGGAATTCCTGATAAATCTCCATGTTCGCAGACAGACAGAGACAGTGGCTTGGCACTGAATGAAGGGGAGGCAACCGATATCTTCTGTCTTTATTTTATTGCATTCAACATGCCATCATGACAGACGCCAAGCAGCACATCCTTCTCTGCTGAGCAGTTAAACCTGCCGGTTAAGCTTTTCAAGTCACTGGCTTTTCACAGAATATACACCATGTGACATCACGCCCCCACTCAAACCAATCGTTGACTCCACTCAAACCAAACATTTTGCAAACAAACATAGTCTGCTTTCAATCTGTGCCTTGTGTTTGTTTTACCGGTCATCGAACACAACATGCTGCCCCTGTGGAAAGTTTTAAAATATTATTGAAGGACAATTTCCAATCATTCTCAGCAACTCCATGACCTAATGATATTTGACAGTACAACGGCGAGTGGGTTGAATCCTCGATTGATGGTGAGATTTTCGGCAGACAACATCTGGGGCAGTTCAGGGTCAGTTGAATCTACCAATGCTCATCACATTTAGGGATATAGTGGTTATTTCACTGGGCCAGGCATGTAGAAATTTGTACAAATAATCTTGAGTTCCAAAACCACAGACATTCAAATTTTAACCTGCCAGCTGGAGATTTTAAATTTGGTTAATTAAATAAGTTAGAATGAAAAGCTGGTCTCAGTAACCATGGCTCTGTTGGGATTATTGTAAAAGTCCATCTGCCAATCTACAGTAATCATTCAATCTGCTCTGTGTACCACTCCAAACCTCAGCACTGTGGTTGATTGCTGGCATGCCACTTGGTTCAAAGGCAATTAGGCAAGGCCAATAACTCAGGGAACCTTGTCTTTAACTGCGCAGGAGATTTATCCATCATATCCATGTCGGCCAAGAAATAAGCCATTAGGTGAATCACACTTCTCAGTGCCTGGTCTGTAGCTGTGTAGACATCAGTGCATGAAGTGCGCTCCAAGACCATGTTAAATGGGATGAGAAGTTCCCAACTTCATATCCTTTTAGGGAATTGCCTTGGATTTATTCCCTTAATTACCCCTCATCGGAGGTATATAATTACTTGTTACTTACTCTACCTAGGACTCTGATAAGTCTCCCATATCTAAAAGCCTTTCACTGTAGCTTGGTACAGGTGACAATAATAAACTAAACTGGTAAAGAAAAAAACTCCTCAGTCTGGCAATTTTCTTCCCATTATTAAAATCTTCCAGTTCTGAAAAGATTCTTGTACATCTTTACCATCTTTTCTCCAGTATATTTCTCCAGAACCAGGGGCCACAGTCTTTGAATAAAGGGGAGGCCATTTAAAACTGAGGTGAGAAGGAACTTTTTCACCCAGAGAGTTGTGAATTTGTGGAATTCTCTGCCACAGAGGGCGGTGGAGGCCAAATCACTGGATGAATTTAAGAGAGAGTTAGATAGAGCTCTTAGGGCTAGTGGAATCAAGGGATATGGGGAGAAGGCAGGCATGGGTTACTGATTGTGGATGATCAGCCATGATCACAATGAACGGCAGTGCTGGCTCGAAGGGCTGAATGGCCTCCTCCTGCACCTTTTTTCTATCTTTCTATATTGGGCTACAACTTTATTCAATATTCAAGCTGTGGTCCAAGTAATGTTTTAATCTGTTCTGACCTGACTTGACTTCCTTGGAATTATACTCCATTTCTCCACAAATAAGGTCACCAGTCATACATGCTTTCCTAATCATCTTGTGTACGTGTCTTGCAGCTTTAAGATACCTGTGGACATGCATCCCAACAGCCATTTGCTCCACTCATCATTGCATATTACCATTGTTTCATGCTTTGATTTTCTTCGCTGAATAGAGAACATACTTCTCTGGAGTAAATGCCATTAGCCATGTTTCTAAGGTTCATTTTTTATAATCATCGACTTGTGCTCAGTATCATTTGCAGACTTCTTAATCACAGCTCTTATTTGGAATTTAAACGACGAATGCACACAACAAAAAGTAAGGAACTTAATGCATAGTATGTGCAGCCATCGTGTCCCGATCAAACATTCGTCAGCTATGACCCTTTGCTGCTATTGCTGAGTGGGTTTTGGATCGCTTGCTTTTCAGTCAATGGGACCTCAGCTAAGTGTTGTGTTAAGATCCAGCCAGACCAAATCTAAAGTCCTACACTTATTGACTCAACTTGTTACTTTCACTAATAAATGAATTTAAGTTATCAAACAAGAATCTCCTTTAACAATACTAGATGCTGATCTTGTCGCAGAAATATTTTGTGAATTAAAAAAAAAGTTCTGGTCTCCTGTGCTGGGACATTATGGAACTGACTATTCCTTTGCCAATAGTCTGTTCGTCCACCTGAGGAAGCAACTAGTGAGAGACAAGTGTATCCCTTCCCCTCCAGTTATCTCCCAGCACAAGATGTACTGGCAGAAGATGAGTTTACTTTTGGATGGTTTTAGCAACTTTCGAGGAGCTGACCATCGTACGAGTGCAAGTCTAATAAGCCAGCAAGCTACACTGTCACGGAGATGTGAAAATGCTCCTGACAGCAGCACACAGTAAGGCTGCCATAACACACTTGCATAAAGAAACAGCATAATGGATGAGCTTGCAGTCACATGCTGGGAAGCTGATCCGACATGCTGATCTACTAAACCACTGTACACTGTAACCCTTATGGGCAGAAAGAGGCAGTATGAAGTTGACTCATCACACACCTATCCTGTGGTAACCCTCCTGTGCCACACCTACTCTGTGGCTGATGAGAGTTCCCTTTGAGTATTTAAACTGATATCAACTGAGTGAATTGAATGGCTTTTCAGAGCACTGTTACTAGTCAAGCACATTGCTTTGTGTCTGGAGATATATATGCAGCAGACCTTTTCCTGAGGATATTTCAGATTTAATGGTAATCATGTGGTTTCAACCTCATTATTGTTGATCTTACTTTTGTTTGAAATGTTCTCAGAGAAACTCCAGATATGGATGGCCATCCTGAAATGTCCCCGCGGCATTGAAAACCGCTTCTCTGTCAGATACCATTTTCTGGACAAGGTGTCAAACATGATGCTATGCAGATGGTATTGAAATCTGCTTCTTCTGCGCCTCTCACTCAAAACATTCTCACCTTTGAATTGAATCTTTCGCTTAAGAGTTATTTACACCTTAAGGATAGAATAAATGGGTACACAGTCAGAACCTTTCTTTCAGGATGGAATGTCAAAAGACTAGAGAGCACAACTTTAAGATGAGAGGGGCAAAGTTTAAAGGTGAATGTGTGGGGGCAAGATTTTTATGCCAAGGGTGGCGAGGGGCTGCAATTGGTGCCAGGGATGGTGGTGGAGGCAGACACCACATTTAAGAGGCTTTTAGATAGGCACATGGATTTGCAGGGAATGGTCGGATATGGATCATATGTGGGCAGTGGACATCAGTTTAACTTGGCATTGTGTTCGGCATGGGCATTGTTGCTCTGCTGTTCTGCTCTATGTTCTAAGTGTGAGTATTACAGATCGTAAATAAGAATGGAGTTGGGATGGTGATGGTGTGGTGGAATATTGGCTAGAGATTTAACTGGTGTAAGGGTGCAAGAATCCATCTTCCTCTGTATGAGATCACAGCTAAGCCTAGAGTTTTGAACCAAGAATCATAAAAGGACATCAAAGGGAAAAAGATTACGGCTTTCTGGGAGGAGAACTAGAATTGGTTAGGAGACCATCCTTCAGGAAAGTGATCAAAGACCAACCAGAGGTCAAATGTCTATGGAATCCAAATGTGATCACCTTGGGCCTGCAAGAAGCTGTTGTGTATGAGTAGACTGTATAATGGTCACAGTCACTGCACTTTGTAGTTGGAATAATAAATTTACTATTGGACCACATGTTTGATGTGGGACTACAGAGAATCACTTACATACGTTTAAAGAGATCTTATAAATGGATGTAAAAAAAATCCCGTGGCCCTATTTCAAAGACAAACAGGAGGAATTATTCCCCATGTTCTGATCAATACTTATCCCTCACTCAATATTATTAGAAACAGATTCCGTGGGCCATATCAAATTGCTGCTGGGGAGAGCCTGCTGTGTGCAAATTGGCTGCTGTGCATTCTGCATTGCAACAGTGACTGCAATTCAAAAGGACTTTGGCTTCAAAGCACTTTGAACATCCTTCAAGTCTCTTTTAAATAAAAATAAATGCTCAAGGTCTTGTCCAAAAATAAATGCTCAAGGAATTGGCCAAACATATTTTCAGGCAGACACGAAATGCTGGAGTAACTCAGCAGGACAGCAGCATCTCTGGAGAGAAGGGATGGGTGACGTTTTGGATCTCGACCCCATCTTCTGAATATGTCCGAAGAAGGGTCTCGACCCAAAACACCACCCACAGTCTAAAGAAGGTTCTTCACCCGAAATGTCACCCATTCCTTCTATTCTCAGATGCTACCTGACCCGCTAAGTTACTCCAGGATTTTCTGTCTATCTTTGGTTTAAACCAGCATCTGCAGTTCCTTCCTACATATTTTCAGGCAGACTCTGTTCCCTTTTAATAAAAATATGCGTCTCATCAGTCAGATGTACACAGTCCATATATGATGAAACCAAAATAGCTTTAGTTTTAGTTTTAAGATAGTTTTTGACCCATTTTTCACCTCAATCACAGTTTCCAATACCACAGCATTATCATGCAGCTGCCAATATTGTTATATTCAATCAATGTTACATATACAGGTTCTGCCAACTAACCATTAATGAACCACAGTCATAACATTAGGTTTCTGCCTAACATTGTAGCCGTGCTGATTTTACTAATGGCCAATTTAATAAGGATTTACCTCTCTGAGCTGCTTTCAATTATTATTTTTTAGAAAGTTCTACTTTACGTGGAATAAATTGATGGTGATTTAGATAGACTCTTCAGATTTACATTAATAGAGCACTTTGTCATTGTCCACAGTTCACCATTCTTCAGACAGAATGAATTCCCTTCTAGGCTGTGTGGCTTCAGTTATAAAGCAAATAATGGGATGAGTTGGTATATAATATAATCCCACAAAGTGAAAAGTGACAAACGGTCAGCCAACTTGTTCTTGGTAATATTGGTTGAAGGAACAATATGGGCCAGGATAGGAGAAGTAATTCCCTCTCTTCTTCGAAAGCAACTTCAGGATCGTTAACTCCATCTTGAACCTCCAGAGTAGTCATACCTCACATATCATGTGAAGAATTACAACTCAGAACTTCGCCCTGTTGCCACACTGTCCTGAAGCCCACTATTTGATGCAAAGGCCCATTGTTACCAACAAAATATGTGGGTGCCATTGCAGAGCACAGATATGCTGCCATGGCACTGGAGAGCTTGAATCAATGTACTAAATCAATACCAATAGTTTTATCAACAGCATTATCAATTGTATTATCAATACTAAACCAGAGCAGAGTGGAGTAAACCTACCTAAGGTTAAACATCACAGAGTAATACATGGCTAGATTCTAGCAACACATCACTAAACTGTTCACACCATTACAGAATAAGAGTGCGTCAGTTTAATATGGATCATCTTGTACCATTAAGGAGTAAACCACTTGAGTATGAATAGATAAGAACTAATTTAATAGCTTAAGGATGATAGTGTCCCTTTACGGTGCTTGACGGAAGTAAACTGTTTAGTTTATTGTTGTCATGTGTACCGAGGTACAGTGAAAAGCTTTTGTTTGTGTGCAATCCAGTCAAGGAAAAGACTACATGAATACAGTCAAGCTACCTACAAAGTATAGATAAAGGATAAAGGGTGCAAACTATAACATTGAAGTCCGATTAAGTCCAATTAAAGATAGTTTAAAGATCTCAAATGAAGTAGATAGGAGCTCAGTAGCACACTGCACCTTCATACCAGAAGATTGGAGAGAATGGAGCTATGAACAAAACTCAACGCAAAATCTTTAGACTTTAGAGATACAGCATGGAAACACGCCCTTTGGCCCACCGAGTCAGCACCCACCACCGATTAACCCGTAGTGTTAAGGAACCATACATAACTCTGAAGAACTCTGTATATACCTGCAAGTAATTATTCAATGTAACCTTTCAATGCTGTTTCCCAAGATTAGATGTAAGCATTTACTTAAATTGAAAATAACCTTTTGACATGAAACTGGGTGTCCTAATGAAATGGAAAGCTTTCTCAAAGCAGCCTTTTGGGAGCTGTTTATTTCAGATATATGCTTTAGCTCGGGGAACTCTGATATCTGATTGCTTTTCTTCCAGCTCTGATCTCATTTTACTCAGATATTGAAGCCATGCATCATCTCTCTCACCGTGCTAATAAGATAATGGTGTGACATTTAATAAAATGGTAATACATGAACCGACGGAATTAATATTAGCAGCAAGGGTTCAGCACACATATGGAACTATTAATCTTATGGTAATGAGCCACCATTGTGAATGACGACCTCCTTCTTTATCAATATAATCAGAACTCGTGCAGCATTTGCCCTGTTCCATGCCTACAGATGTGGACAATCCATAAAAGCCATCTCATCAGGCAGTGAATGGCTGTCATTGCTAATCGATTGATGAGGGCAGATGTCCATGCAAAGTGTAACCTTTGAGCCAACTCCTGCATAATGAGCAGAACTGATATAATTGATATTAATGGGATGCTTGCATCGTGTTGCACATGGCACTACATTTGCATACAGCACACTTTATGTATAAATAATATCAATGTGCTGATTCTTTTAGTTTAACAACATTTTGGACGCATTTGCAAAATATGTTGAACATCAGAAAGTGCTTAGTTTCAGCATTCATATCCACCTGTGATTTTGAATCTTTTAAGGTCATAAGGCTTTCTTCCTTGTGGCAGGAGGGATGCACAATATTGTGTTGTGCATCAGGAGGAACTTGGGAGAAGCTGTGTCGAGCAGGCGAGAGAATGCTTATTTTTAAGCGTCCACTGCCACAACATCTAACCTTTGTACTACTGAATAGTCCCTACAATAGAGAAAGGCCTGTTCTATGTCCACTTTGCCAATGAGGAATGCTCATCACCACTCGAGTTGGGGACCGGCTCACGTGTGGTATCGGGGCAAGTGGCTGGGACATAGAGGGCAGGGTTTAGGATTAAGAATAGGGGTGAGGGTTTACAATTGCGGATGGGCAAGGTTATTGTTGGTGAAGAGTAATTGGTATCGGGATGGATGGAGGGTCAGCTGCTGGCGCTTTACTGAGTGGGGAGATTGCCAGTGGGGATGGAGAGGGTGGGGGGAGATGGCCGGGTAGGAGGGGGTAGGTTTGGGCATCATTTGATGGAGGAGAGGATCACATTGACAGAGTGGAAATGAAGAGAGGCAGGGCAGCTGTGGGATGGTGAGATTGGTGGCTGACTCTGTGCAGATCAGCAGATCACATGGGGCAGGTACATGGTTAGGTAAACTGGGGGCTAAAGAGAGGCCCATCTCCATGCCCAACCCCATGTTCAACTTGCACCTTGGAGTGGGGTGAAGGCTTGCTTCTCCATGAGAAGCCTCTCCCTTCTGCATTGTGCACATATCGCTGCTGAAATGCAGCAGGTATCACATAGAGGTTTGCTACTCACATCTGGATGTCAATGGGCTCTTCCATCCATCCAATTTTCAGAAGCACAGAGAGCTCATGAGGAAGGCTGTGAACACCTTGCAACTTGTTGAATTTTCCTTTACCTCAGATTGCTCTTGGGACAAGGATTGTGTACAATACCAAAATACAACACAATGCAATCTGGTCTCTTGTCCTCCGTTTGCAATTCCATCTCCACCATGCAACATGGAAACTCCAGAGTACAAACATGTTGACCCAGCTGTCCATATCTATTGCCATGACTTTGGTTGAGTGATGGCAACATCACACCGGCAGCTCAGCCAGCGCTCACTTCAGTCATGGCTAGTCCTTGGCTCGCAACCAATGGGATAAGGAAAGTAAAGCTTCACCCTTGTCAAGTGACAAGCACTTTCACACTTCTTGTATGCGAACATTTGGAAACTCCGATCAGCTCTGCCCTCCTCAGCCAAACTGCGACTTGTAACCTGACAATGAATGGTCAAACACCAGGCGAGGGGTGACGCACCTGTACACAGTGGTGGGTGGATAACTGGACGCATCGTAGACGAGTCGAACATGTCCCTGATACAGTTCCAGAGCCAGGGGATCGTTGTCGCCTTTGTAGAGTAAAAGACCGTTGTCCTTGTCAGTTGCAACCTAGCCACACAGACAGAGGACATGTTAGACCACGACATTTTCTTTGTGTGCCAGCACCTCTGAAAAGTTACAAATGACATTGATGTACAGCAGCCAGAGGCATCAGGTGAATTATTGCATGCATACTGACACGCTTTTGTCTGTAAAAAAAGTGTGTTAGACCCTATTTTAGGAAAACTCCTGAAATGCACTCCCTGCATCTCTGATCGATGGTGGATTTCAGCTTATTTGCTCCCTTCCAGTTTACATGTCACCTACTGACCTTGCACTTACACAGAGTCAGACAGTATGAAGACAGGCCCTTTGGCCCACCAGTTTGCACTGATCATCATTTATGCCAAATCTACAGTGATCTCCATATCCCTGGAGGAAAGGATTGGTTCAGCCTTGTTTGTTGCCAGTTTCCAGAGTCTCCCAGTACTTCAAGTGGGATTGTGTAAAGAGAGTTTTATTCAATATCTAACTTTGATTGTAACTTGCCTCAGAGTGACTGATGCAATATCAGAGACAATATCCTTCATCTCCTCTGGCTGAAGGTCTACCTGACCTGGGTCTGGGCGCCAAGGGTTTCGATTTACAAATTGATGATGCTGTATCAGGCAAGATAGTTGCCTGCCAACAGTGAGAGGAGAATGTTCCCTGAAAACGAGCCTCCCATTGTCAGGATGTATTCTTGAGCTACAATGCAGCTCAGGCTTTTGAAAGTTCAAGATGACATTTCAGTAAATGAGTTGCAGTCTGCACTACGGATGGTTACCAAGAGCATTGTTAAGGCCCTATTTAACAATTGAGTTGCTGGGCTCCATTAAAACCTCCCTGCCTGTCCTCAATGCTGGAAACTTCCACTGTTCCCTTACTGATGGAGATTGATTCTTAATGGCTCAATGGTAGTTTAGTTTCATGTGTACCTCGATACATTGAAATTCTTTGTTTGGCAAAATCATATTATACATTAGCACGATCTTTGTCCCACCCCGTCCCCTGACATCAGTCTGAAGAAGGTCTCGACCCGAAACGTCACCCATTTCTTCTCTCCTGAGATGCTGCCTGTCCCGCTGAGTTACTCCAGCATTTTGTGTCTATCTTCGATTTGAACCAGCATCTGCAGTTATTTTCCTACACTTCTCATACATTAGCACGATCATATGCAACTATATAAATGCAATTATTGTAATGTAAATATAGTAAACTTCACTGAGGCAGTACACAAAGACTCGCCATGCTCCCGGCACCATCTTGTGCTCCTTCCAGTTTGTCGTTCTCTAAAATATCAAGTTCCTACCTGAAGTGAGATGTTTGCTTGCGGGCGGACCTGGGAGGCTGACAGCATCAAATAAGAGTCTTTGCCGACAAAGTTGACGGTGATAAGCTTCTCGCACCTCTGCCCTGCGTAGCTGGCCAAGCACCTGCACACAGGCTCGTTCTGCACCTCGACGCACTGAGCTCCATTCTGGCATTCGTAGTTGTCACAGAGACTGGTCCGGGACAGGTCCACAGTAGGGTGGGTCTCACAAAACAGACCACTGGAAAAACAAATCAGAGCACAAATACCCACGGTGAGGGTGGGTAAAGACACAATGGTAAAGAATGGGGACTGACGGGGATTTGCAATGCAGTACAAGTTCTGTAATTTGCAAACAGCAGAGAGATTGCTGTGGTAACATTAGATCATGTGACAAGCAATACATCTTATTATTCTAACAAAGAGGCATTGAGAGAAACAGTATGGAAACAGGCTCTTTGGCCCACCTTGGCAAATGACCAAATTGGCATTCTGGACTAGTTCCATTTGCCTGGGTTGCCCCTCATCCCTCCAAACCCTTCCTATCCATATATCTGTACAAATATTTTACTTGAAAGTTGTAATTGTATCCACTTCTATAATTTCCTCTCACAGCTCGTTCCAGACATGGACTGCACTCCGAGTGAAAAACACCTCTGAAGTCCCTCTTAAATCTCTCTGCCTTAAGCCTATGCCTTCTAGTCATAGAATTCTACTCTAGGAAAATATGGTGTGCATTAACTTTATCCATGTCCCACTTCAAGATTCAAGATTCAAGATTCAAGATAGCTTTATTTGTCATCCAATATTGGACGAAATTCAGTCACCCACAGTCCAACAATATGGTCACCACTCAGCCACCCATGCCACAAAGACAACGTCCCTGCCTATCCAGCCCCTTGTCCAGACACCCTCACTTGGATGACGGTAACATCCAGATCTTCTTCTTATTGTGTCCACACATGCTAGATATTGTGTTTCAGCCACAACTGAACACAACTCTTAGCAATGTCATTGTTCTCTGCGGGGTTCTCAGCTTTGCTCCAATAGAGGACATCTCACTTTGCATTCGTGCTCCAATAGAGGACATCTCAATAGGTGCTCCATAGTTTGTGGTTCAGTGCCACATATGCAGATGACGTCTTCAGCGTCTATATAACCCCACTTCTTGAGAGTGGCTTTACAACAACCAGTACTAGCTCTCAGTCTGTCGAGGCATTTCCATTCAGCCCAGCTTGATTCAGCCCCAGGAGGAAGTTCTTCTTTGGCACTTAAGGACATGGATGTCGTTGATGGGAGATTAGCTAGTCTCTCTTCCCATAATGCAACTCCAGGTGAATCTCTTCTGCAGCCTTTCCAAGTGAATGGCATCCTTCCTATAGCTGGACCACCAGAACTGCACACTGTTCTCAAAGTGAGGAAACCTGAGGAACTGTGGCCATAGCAGTTCATGGAAAGAGATGGATGTGGAAGGAGTAACTGCAGCTGTTTGGTAGTGGTTCTAGTGCTCATAGCTGAAAGTGCAAGTACTTGCTCACTCACTCTCTGACCATCCGACCACTTAGGTTAAAGGCCAGTGAAAACACAAGGTGTTTTTCACCTTTGGGCTTACAATATAGGTGGAAATTATGTTCAACATCTGCTCAAATGGTCCACATACGTCTGTCCAGGAGAAGACAATCATGCTTAACCTGTCTTTGTTAGCTCCTGGACACTGGCAATATCATGGTGGCTGTTGTGGTGTTGTGGTGGGTGGGAAGGGAGGGGTTGAAGCCAGTAAAATGGCTGAATGGCTACGTAAACTGTAGCTATCCAGAGTCAAGAAATATTCCATCCTTCTACGCAGGCCCAGGAGATGCACAAAATGGAAAAAGCAAATATCAATGTATTGGTCTCCAGAAATCTTCAACTGAATAGTGAAAATTTATCCGATCACAAAATAATTCTTACGGACAAGAAGAGCCCCACATTCAATCCTACATTCAATACTAAATTCATGCTAACCTGGTTAGATGGACCATTAAAGGTGGGTTTCTTATCATGATACTTGGTTTTGATGCTACATGTGCCTCAATTTCAATGGTGAACATTGAAACGCATGTTTGCATGAAGACTGGTATTTGGATGTGCTCCCGTGTGGGTCAGAAGCAGCACATTTGGATCGAAGCATCATTTGTTTGCTCTCTAACATATGGACACAATACAATGAACTGCAGTTTAAAAAAAAAATGCAATTAGGATCAGTGCCAAAAATGTAAATGTTAATATTTTATGGGACAATGGGTGGAGGAAACATGGGCTGGGGGGGGGGGAGGGAGAGGTAAAAAAAGAACTGAATAAACAAATTATTTATTTGGTTCAACTTTTCCTTCTCCAACCCTCTCCCAACCAGCAAATCCTTTGTGTACCTGAAGCCCGTTGGGCAGACACAGGTGTAGCCGTTAATGGCATCCACACACCGCGCTCCATGTCGACACTTATTTTCCACACAGTCGTTATGATCAGTTTGGCAGTTTTGGCCGGTGTAACCTGGCAAACACTCACACCTGTTGGAAATAATAGAGGCTGCAGAATTAACCATTGACCAATGAAAGTTACAAAACACACCACATCGTTGAACAGCATTAGTTTCTGATAACCCTAACCCTGTACAATGTGAGGTGATGAATATAAAGCTGGAATGCAGTGTTGGCAGAATGCTCTGATACAATTTCCATGCAGTGGGGAATGAAATTGGAGGGAATATTATCTTGGGGTGTTTCTGTAGGCTTCTTGACCCGCTGAATTCCTCCAGCAGTTTGCTTTTTATATATCTCAAGATTCTGGCATCTGCAATCTCTTGCGTCTTCACGCCCTTTACCATTGTTTGTGACCTGGTAAAAATGCTAAATAAATATTAATGCAAGAGACAGCAGATGCTGGAATCCTCAGCAAAATGTGCCGGAAGAACTCAACGGGTCAGGCAGCATCTGCGGAGGGAAACGGTCTGACAATATTTTGCCATTTTCTTCCACAGATGCCGTCTGACTCATTGAGTTCCTCCAGCACTTTGTTTGTTGTGGCTGGGAAGGAAAATATGAGATGGAACAAAGTAATAGAGGAAAACAAAGACACAAAGTGCTGGGTCAGGTGGCATCTCT
The DNA here is from genome assembly GCF_053455715.1 of Rhinoraja longicauda. NCBI lineage: Eukaryota > Metazoa > Chordata > Chondrichthyes > Rajiformes > Arhynchobatidae > Rhinoraja > Rhinoraja longicauda. The sequence continues at coordinate 51,619,653 of NC_135966.1, forward strand.
AGAGAACATGAACAGTCCGAAAAAGGGCCCCAGCCCAAAACGTCACCTATCCCTGTTCTCCAGGGATGCTGCCTGACCTGCCTGACCTGCCTGACCTGCTGAGTTACTCCAACACCTTTTGTCTTTAACAAACAATAAGCTCAGCATCGACAGTTTCTTCTTTCTCCAACGTAATAGAGGATTCTGTTTTATTTAATTTTAATTGTGCATATTTTTTAAGTTGATCCATATGATCCAAAATAGTGGAGAGTGCTCACCTGTTCTTCCTGTCCTTAGAGATACATTTGGAGCCATGCTGACAGGTGTTGAACTCTGCAACACAGTAATCCACAACCTCTTCACAAAGCTCACCTGTAGATGAAGAGATAGAAGATCAATAAGACGGCAGAACACCATTGACCAGAATTTGCTGTCATAAAGTGCCAGTAATTACTGGCCTAGTAATTACCCAGCCAGTATCTGTGGGGAGTCAAATGTCCCAATTTGTAGATTATTTCCCTTGCACCTCTCTCTACCAGCTTCACGTGGACAACTGCTCACCATTACCATCCACAGAGCTTCCATGTTGCACTTATATAGTAATTCCACATGAAATTATGAATGGTGTTGAATATCCGCACAAACCCAAATGATGAAAGTTGACCCAGCACACAAATCATGAGCTAAAAATCATGAAAAGATGCTGTTCGGGAGGAAATACCCTGGCAGATCCGTTAACTATTCCATTCAAACATCATGTCATTCAATGTTCAAAATTATCCTGGAAGTTAAAAATTCGAGAGCAGATATTTTCACTGATGATCTCATTGCAAACTCAAATAATATAATTTTATAAATCAAATGGAAACATTCATTCTGACTTTGAGTGTTAGGTGAAAATTGTAGAAAGGGCTGGAAACCTTTCTAAAAGAATGGTAATCTTATTATTCTGGGTCAGTCAGCCAGAGCAGGCGAGGAGGTAGCCACTTATCACAAGGGAAGTTTCTGAGATGCTACACTAGTTCTTCCTGGATCTTCTTTGGTGTACCTCCCTTCTCTCTTAAATCCCCTAACTACAGGCCTCAGTCCCTCTCTCTTGCACTGCCACTTGTCCCTTCCTCCTTTCCCTGCACTCGGTACTTTTCCAACTCTCTGTCCTCACCTCTGCATCTGCTCTCCGTACCCCTCAACCTCTGCCCTACCTCTCTATTTCCTTCCACATCCTCTCTCACTCTCCAGCCCTGAGAAAAACCTTGTGCACCGTTACTGAGCAGTGCTCCTCGACCGCAGGAAGAGGCTGATGTCCACAACCAGATAGACAGGCAGTGTGGCGTGCCCCAGGAGCTACGACACAATAAGACAAGCCGTCATACATTCCCAATCTCCACGGGTTGTCACCTTGTCGAGGTGGAGAAGCTTGTGTGGTCCTGAGATCCTGAGAGCGATGCCGTCTGGAGCTACGCCCCTGGTAGGGTCACCCATGGCGGTAAGGTCGAGGGGGAGGTCCCTGACAAAGAGCAATCCAACCAAGATCTCAACGGTGGAACAGGCGGAGGATGATGGCTGACTTTAGTGGAACGTCACAACGGCTGGGAAGGCGGATGGATGAAGGCTGCAGCAGAAAAGGGTCCCCGGTCGTCTTGGACTCCATGCCACTGGATCCTGACCCAGATCTGTCAAGGACCGTGTGGTGGCTGTCTGTGCACCAGTCTCCCCACGTTAAACAAAGTCACGCATAGGCGTCCTAATAAGAGGACAGTCATACTCGCTTCAAGTGACCACTGATGATGACATTCCCAATCTCTTTTAAATTTGAAGAGTGACCACTCAGTTCAATTGTGCACAGTTAAGGTCAATGGTTAAAACACTTAACTTATTCGCACAGTTTTCCATTTAAATAGCACTCCAGGAGTTAAACACATTATTTTTTTGTTGGCGATGAGGGAAGGTGTTTCATGCTAAGGGCACCAGGATGTTATAAATGAATATTTCTGCAGATAGCCATCCTATATCCAGTTCCAATATCAGGAGGGTGTACTACAAGCAGTGCCATACCATCTATGTGATAACATTGCCAGCCAAATCTCTACTGTGTCATTGAGATTAGACACCATTTGCTTGTTACTCTCACACTGAAGACCAGTGTCTGACTCTCAGTTTCCACCCTGGTAAGCAGATTAATTGGTTGTTTATTGTTTATGTTTGTAGTGCTGCCACCAACAAAACTGGCTGAATGAAGAGCAATTTGTGGTATACAGCTCTCTGAAACATCTGAAGAATTTACTAGAGGCTTCTATTTTAACAGTCGTAAACTGTGGCAGACAAGACTTATGGCAAGTGTTTAAATCTACTTTTCCACGACATTTCAGGGGTGGATTAGGGGGTCTGCTCCACACCTCAGCATCAATTTATGAGAAAGGGAGGTTTGAATTCAGCACAGTGTCCACCAGGTCAGACAAATGGCTGCTTTATTTCTTCATTTCCATTCACTTGGGGCAAAATTGATCTAATTTAGAATAAGGAACATTCCTAAGAGTTCAAGGGCATTTACACACAAAGCAATGATTTTAATATCCACATACTTGTGAAACAAGGCAACATTTGGAAACTCTGGGCCACTTATCATTGCATGCACATCAGTTTACCGTGGGGAATATGTTTTATACGTGCGTTCATTGGCAGCTGTGATAAGACTCCCTGTGGAGTTTGGATTTTGTCTGATCTGTTTAGAATTAGGAAAACCCCAATCATTTGACTCCTGATTCTAATCCTTTTTATCGACTCCATCCTTTGTGGTTGAGATTGTAGTTAATCCTTGCCTGGGAACCACATGCCACTGCTTGGGAATGAAAAGGATCAACACATGTGGGGTGCATTGTGAAAGCTTAGAAATCACAGAACACCCTGGAGAGAAGTTTAAAGAGCTGCCTTGAAAGCTCCAATGCTTTCTTTGAATTTGTATTTTATTACAATCTTTTTCTCATGTCTGAGCCCATTTCTACAAGGTGGAGCTATCAGTTTGGTGAGGTGACGGTGTCAGCCTTAAGCTCAGTAGAAAGTAAACATTTCGGGATTTAACAAAGTATATATTTTATTTCTTGACGGCTCAACGTGTAAAAGTGTCACTCATATTAATCTCCTTTCATAAAAAAACAGGAAAGTTTCAGGGCTGTGCTGCTTTAGCGGAGCTCGTTTGATGGAAATTCTGGATGCTACAAACAGTGCTGCAAGTATCAGGAAAGAAATTGGGGCAGGGGGGACCAAAAAGTGTTGGGGAAAATAAATATTTAGTGCTTGTCTCAGCTGACAATTAAATATCTGCCCCAAGTGAAAATAGAATTTCTACAATCAAATGATTAACTGGCATTAACTGTTCATGCAGGGTGGTGAAAAACTTAGACCACAAGACATAGAAGCAGAATTAGGTCATTCGGCCCATTGAGTCTGCTCCACCATTAGATCTTGGCTGATCTATTTTTCCCTCTCAACCCCATTCTCTGCCTTCTCCCCATAACCACTGACGCCCTTCCTATCAATAACCTATCAATCTCCGCCTTATAAATCCCCAATGTCTTGGCCAACACAGCCACCTGTGGCAGCAAACTCCACAGATTCATTACCCTCTGGCCACAGAAGTTCCTCCTCATCTCCATTCTAAAGGTACATCCTTTTATTCTGAGTCTGTGCCCTCTGGCCCTACATTGAAGATTGCACTAAACCTGAGAAAGCTATTTCCGTGGATTGCGTTTCCAAGTAATATGAAGGCTGAGACAGAATGGTCCTTACACACAGCACAACAGAGCAAGATGGGTAATGTTTTGTCCATTATCACCAAACCATATCATGCTTCTTAGTCAAGTTGCTAAATTAGTTTCAGGTAGTGTCGAACACTGAATAGTTCCTCTTGTAAGTGAAGGATGACCCTGTACTGCTTGGAATGAGATAATTGAGAGGTGATCCTATTGAAACACCTGAGGTTGGATGGCCATGCCGAGAGGATATTTCAGCCGGCAGAGATATCTAGTACTGGTTTCTAAAAAAGGTTGCCCATTTAAGACAAAGATGAGGAGATTTTAATTTCCTCTTAGAAGCTCGTGGATCTAGGATTTTCTACCTCAGAGAGTTGTGGAGGAGAGTCATTGAAACATCTTCAAAGTTTAAAGAGGCAGATCAGTGGTCTAAGAGAACCAGGAAGGAAGGTGGAGCCGAGGCCAAGATTAGATAAGCCTTTTATTCACAAAATGCTGGAGTAACTCAGCTAGGTCAGGCAGCATCTCGGGAGAGAAGGAATGGGTGACGTTTCGGGTCGAGACCCTTCTTCAGACTGATGTCAGGGGGGCGGGACAAAGGAAGGATATAGGTGGAGACAGGAAGATAGAGGGAGATCTGGGAAGGAGGAGGGGAAGTGAGGGACAGAGGAACTATCTAAAGTTCTCCCGAGATGCTGCCTGACCTGCTAAGTTACTCCAGCATTTTGTGAATAAATACCTTCGATTTGTACCAGCATCTGCAGTTATTTTCTTATATATTAGATAAGCCTTGTTCTTATTCAGTGGCAGAAAAGGCTTGAGGGGTCGTATATCACATTCCTGCTTTCTTTTTGTTCAATCAAAAGAGGAAGGATAGGGATGAACCTCGGCAGAAGACCAAAAGAATGAAAAATTGAATCAAACGTAATTTTCTCACGTTTTTCTTTTGCTCTTCATTCTTAAAGAGCATTGCCAACTGACTACTTCAGGCGTGTGGGTCTCAGCAATGCAATTCTACCAGTTATTCCTTTATATGATATCACACAAAGCATGTCTCCAGATTCAATTCTCAATTTTCAATTTTCACTTAAATGACACTTCAGGGATCTCGGTATTGATCGACGATCTCCAACTGAACCCATCCTACCCAGAGAACTACTGGGGTCTGTGAGATGATACATCCATGCTTTGAGATGTGAGCAGCATAAGAGGAAGGTGGGAGTAGAGGTTGTGGCAAGAAGCAGCCTCCAATTATCATTCAATAAAAGCCTGTACAATGCACGCCTATGGATGAACCAGGACATATCCCCCCCACCTCTTTACAATGAAGAATGCAAATGCACATACTCTGAAAGGGCGGCACAGTGGTGCAGGGGTAGAGTTGCAGCCGTACAGTACTGGTGACCCTGGTTTGATCCAGATTATGGGTGCTGTATGGTGTTTGTACATTCTTCCTGTGACCGCATGGGTTTCCCCTGGTTGCTCCGGTTTCCTCCCACATTCCAAAGATGTGCAGGTGCGTAGGTTAATTGTCCCTAGTGTTTAGGAAGGGATCAGATAGAACTGCACAGAGATTGCTGGTCGGTGCGGACTCGGTGGGCTGAAGGGCCTATTTCTGCACAGTTTCTCTTAAACTAAAATGCCTGAAAATCTACCCATTTGCTTAAACTCCTGACCTTACTTTTCAATCTAGCTAACAATACCCTGTGAAAGATGCAATCCATTATCATCTCTACCTGTGTAATTGGGCGGGCAAAGGCAGGCGTAGTTATTGATCCCATCGATGCACGTGGAGTTATTTTCACAGTCATTATCTTCGCAGTCGTCAGGATTCACTTCACACAGCTGTCCCTCGAAGCCTGGAGGGCAGAGGCACCTGTACATAAAAGTAAAGATGAAGTGAAGGTGTTACAAAGTGAAGCTTCCATTGAATAACTACCACGTAATAATGAGAATGGGGATCTGTGAGAACATAAGGAAAAATATATCCCATTCACAATGCTTTCCTTCTCCTTTGAAATCACAGGCTCTCAATCCTTTAACTCTATCTGCCCACTTCACAATTGATATCTTCTCTTCTTCGCTGCACCTCCTTAGGTATTTCATGGAATTCAGCACCAATTTATCCCCGACAATCGGGAGTCCATTTATTTATTTTTCCAGGTACAGCTCCAGCAATTATTTAGCCATTGAAACGGTGGTGGAGAGCCACATTTCTGAATACTACAGTCCCTTCTGGTGCACGTGACCACTCCATCCATCCTGTTGGGAAGAGAATTCCAGGATTCGGAGCCAGTGACAATGACGAGTTGATTTGCAAGCCTGGTTTTTGTGCAACATGCAAGGGAATCTGCAGGTGGTGGTTTTCCGAGACACTGGCTTCCCTTGTCCTCCTTGCTGTTAGAGGTGATGATTTTGGAAAGTATTGTTTGGTAGCCAGGGCATGTGATTGAAGTGCATGTGGGAGGTGATGCACTGGTGAAATTAACGTGTCTAACTCTCTGCATTCCCACAGTTATATTGGCCTTATGAAAGAAAACACTGAAAATTCCAAAACTTTAACTGCAGAATACCGTTGTAGATCCCCAAACTTTTAATGAACATTGTGAAAGTTGAGATTCAGAGTAGCTAAGGATTAAAAACCTCAGGGTTGGGAATTCAGTGTCGAACAGGATCCAGGAGTATCAGCCACCCACTTCTCTTCCTTGAATATATCATTGGTTTCATTGATTTCAATGCATCTCGAGGTGATTATATCAAATGCTCTTTACTCTGATGCATGCTTTTTGCCAGCGATCAAAGGATAATTTCTACCCCCTTTGATTGCTAGCATCCTAGAGAAACATCTCCGAGAGGTTACTTTAGGAAGGGTGATCTATCCTTCAAAGTGAAACATATTCTTGCTGGCCTTCAGTGATGATGGAGACACCAAAGGCGAGTTTGATTCAGTGCCTCCACATTAAAATTTATGTTGGTAAACCACATAATGACACCAATGTCAGTCAGGTTAATATTTCCACAGCTCTGATGACAACAGGTTCGGTGGGAGAAGAGATCATCGTGCGATAAATGCTGACAAGACATGGCATTGATTTGTTTTCAGGGTTGTACAAATGAAAATTCTCCTTTCATGAATAAAATAAGTCATGACTGACTCGGAGCTGTTTCATGCCTCCCAAACATTTCAACAACGCATGTTAAGGCTTGTGGTCTTCCATGTAATGTGCATGTTACACAGGAACATAGAAACATAGAAAGTAGGTGCAGGAGAAGGCCATTTGGCCCTTTGAGCCAGCACCGCCATTCATTGTGATCATGGCTGATCATCTACAATGTGCCTGCCTTCCCCCCATATCCCTTGATCCCACTCGCCCCTAGAGCTCTATCTAACTCTCTTTTAAATTCATCTAGTGAATTGGCCTCTACTGCCCCCTGTGGCAGAGAACTCCACAGATTCACAATTCTCTGGGTGAAAAAGTTTCTTCCCAACTCAGTTTTAAATGGCCTCCCCTTTATTCTTAGACTATGTCCCTGGTTCTGGATACCCCCAACATTGGGAACATTTTTCCTGCATCTAGCTTGTCTAGTCCTTTTATGATTTTTTACGTCTCTATAAGATTCCCTCTCATCCTTCTAAATTCCAGTGAATACAAGCCTAGTCTTTCCAATCTTTCCACATATGACAGTCCCTCCATCCCAGGGATTAACCTCGTGAACCTACGCTGCACTGCCTCAATAGCAAGGATGTCATTCCTCAAATTAGGAGACCAAAACTGCACACAATACTCCAGATGTGGTCTCACCAAGGCCCTATACACCTGCAGAAGGACTTCTTTGCTCCTGTACTCAAAACTTCTCATTACGAAGGCCAACATGCCATTAGCTTTCTTCACTGCCTGCTGTACCTGCACGCTTACTTTCAGTTGGAGATGCTTGTGTTAACATCACTTCCAGTCCAACCTTCCTAGTGTGGACGTTGGGCCATGTCTTGCCTGGGTTGCCCGATATTCTGCACCCTTGAATCAATATGATATGATTCACTTGGCTATGAAGACTCAGGCTAGGGGGCCAGCCAAGGACATGTGGGGTGGGAGGCCAGGCTAAGGGATGGTTGTGGAGATCACGGCAGAGAGGCCACACAACGAGTTCAGGCCCAGGAGACTGTCTAAAATGGCATAGAGATGCAGCTGGTAGAGTTGCTGCCTCACAACTCCAGCAATCTAGGTTCAATCCTGACTTCCAGCGTACATTTTGTGAATTCTCCTTGTGCCCACGAGTATTCTGGGATGCTCCGGTTTCCTCCCACATGTTAAAGAGTCGTTGGTTGGAGGGTAAAATGGCCGGTGTAAATTGCTCCGAGGGTCTAGGGGAGTGATGGAATCCAGGTGGTCAAAGTGATTGTGGGGCGAATAAAATAGGACAGGACTAGCCCAATTCACACCCAATATAGACCCCATGTGTGACCGTTGCAGGCAGAACCAAGTCACTTTAATTCATATGATTGTCCTAAGTTATCTAATTTTTGGCAATTAATATTCGATATGCTTTCCCAAACTACTGATGAATCCTTAGAACCATCAGCTCCCCTTGCTTTGTTTGGTGTGGTAACACAAAATCTTGCATTAAATAATAATGAACTAAATCTTCTGTCTTTTGCCACGCTGGTGGCCAGACGACAAATCTTGATCAGATGGAAAGATTGTAACCCTCCAACATTTGCACAGTGGATTAGGGATATGTTGTATTTTAGGTATACTGTTAGGGAGTCAGCTGACAAGTTTACATTGAAATGGCAACCTTTCCTTAGTTGTATTGATGCTGATAATTGCTCTGATAATTTTATGGTTGAGTAAAGTCTTTGATATGTGTGTATGTAATTAAGAGTGGAATTGAATTATTAGAATGGTCCCTGATATATCTTAACATTCCCACTTTTCTGCTTCTCTCTTCTGTTTTTATGCGTGTTAGCGCCCTAGATAATATGGTGTACCTCTTTAAACCTCTAACATTTATCTTTTTTTTTGTATGCTTATGTTTATGTTTATTTATTTACTTATTTTCCTTACATAACTTAAGTTGTATACCTCTGATTGTTATTGTGGGTGGGGGGTGGTGGGTGGAGGGATATCTATCACAGTTCAAATGTGTTCATGCATTGAATTGTCAAAGCTGTATTAATAAGAATTCAGAAATAAACTTTGTTCAAAACAAAAATAGGACAGGTATAAATGCTTGTTTTACAATTTAGGGGCGGCACGGTGGCGCAGCAGTTGAGCTGCTGCATTACAGCGCCAGAGACCTGGGTTCAATCCTGACAACGGCTGCTGTCTGTATGGAGTTTGTACGTTCTCCCTGTGACCGTGTGGGTTTTCTTCGGGTGCTCCGGTTTACTCCCGCACTCCATAGACGCGTAGGTTTGTAGGTTAATTGACATTGGTCAATTTGTAAATTGTCCCTCGTGTGTAGAGTAGTGCTAGTGTAAGTGGATCGGTGCTCGCTGTGGACTCGGTGGGCTGAAGGGCTTGTTTCTGTGCTCTCACTCTGTTAAACTAAACTAATAGAGAGGAGATACAAGAAACTGCAGATGCGGTTACAAAAAAAGACAAAGTGCTGGAGTAACCCAATGGGTCAGATGGCATCTCTGGAGAAGATGGGTATCCATGTTGTCCAGAGATTCTGCCTGACCTGCTGAGTTACTCCAGCACGTTGTGTCTTATTTTACAAGAGAAATATGGGCGCAATGGGCCAAAAGGCCTCTTTCCATTCTGTGAACGATGGGGAAGGGTGGTTGGCATTCTGTGTATGATGGGGAAGGGTGGAGGTTGGCATTCTGTGTATGATGGGGAAGGGTGGAGGTTGGCATTAGTCTTTGAGAAGGAAAAGGTCTAACGTGGGGAAGGTAGGTTTGAAATGGCAACAAAGTGGGAGAGAGAGAAAGCGTGGGAGAATCACAGATTCAGCTTGTCTTTGGGGGTGGTCAAGAGATTTGTTTTATTGGGGCAGTGCTGTTCAATCAGAGGGCTGGAGAGAGGGTGAGAGATAGGGTAGACAGTCAGAACCTTATTCCCAGATTGGAAGTGTCAAAAAATAAAGGGCACAGCTTTAACGTCAGAGGGGAAATGTTGAAAGAGATGTGTGGGGACAGGTTTTTTGATGCAGCGGTGGTGCCTGGAATGGGTTACCAGGGGTGGTGCGGAAGTAGAAATAACATTGACATTTAAGAGAGGTTTTTAAATTGGTAGATGGATATGATGGATATGCAGGGAATGAAGAGGTATGGATCATGTGTGGGAAGAGAAGTTATGGTTAACTGGGCAGCATGTTCAGCACAGTTATTGTACATATACAATATATAGTATCTGGAAATGTATGCATATATATATATGTGTCTATGTATACACACACATACATCTATACACACACACACAGATATAAATATACACCCACACATATATACAAACATATACATATGCACACGCACATATACACACACACACACATATACAAACACACACATATACACTCACATGTATATGCATACACACATACATATACACACATATGTACACACACACATATGTACACACACACATGTACACACATATACATGGATACACACACACATATACACACAGACACATATACACACATACACACCCACATATATACACACACACATACACGAACACACACACATATATACACACATACATATACACACACACACATATATACACACATACATATACACACACACACATATATAAATGCACACACACATATTTACTGCACATATATATGTTCATACACACATATACACACACATCTACATACACACACATGTACATACGCACAAACGTGCATTATATTTTATACATATATATTGCTTGCAACCTGCAGACCTCCCTATTTGACACTATGGGAATAAGCCAATGTTTTTCTAGGACTGTGACAACAAGGTACAAACTTAAAAAAGGAGTCCAGTGCAAGAAGTGAGATCGTCTCATGCAAACTTGACATGGACATTGTGCCAGAGGCTTGATGGAGTTGGCTGATGACATTTCCCGAGTGGTATGGTTCAATCCAGGAATAGTCACAAGCATTGAAACACAAAGCGACTGCATTTACTCCAATTTAAATCGATGCTCACTTTCAAAATGCTGTCAAAGAAAGGCACCAGGTGATTGCATTTCCAGGCAATTATTCTACATAAGACACATCTCAGAAAGGCAGGCTGAAGTACTTCACATTATTCCACCAGGTGCCACAGAGAAAATACCGTCAATTTTTATTGACCTTGACTGAGAGCTGGAAATATGAGCAGCTGCTGACAGAGAATTATGCTGCTTACCCATTCTCCTTACGCAAACCTGCACTGAGATCAAAGCTTTCTGCTCAAGACAAGTCAAACTGTTACAGGCATCCAAAGGTCAAAGAATATTAATGTTATTGGGCATTTTCAGATTATATTCATCATTACTTTAGACCACTGGACCCCGTCCAGAATAAATAAAGGCGTCTCACGCAGGGGTTATTGATGGAGCAGGCCAGACCTGAGGGTGACATTTTTATTTGTGAACTTGTGTGTGACACGCAGGAAGTTCAAGGGGATGCCTGATTACATTCTATACCCAGAAATAACATTTCCAAAGGTGCAATCACTCAGGCACGACAAATTCCCAACAACATTAATCCATTTCCAGGGAGATTTCCAGATGCTATCAACTTTCAGAGTGAGAGGTTTCACTTAGCTTTGGGCAATGAGGAACGCGTTCTCAAAGATAACAGATCTGTAAAATCTAACAAGACAGCAAAACACATGAATCTGTCACGGTATTTCCAGCCTTGATTCCACTTTGGAATATTTTGGAGCAGAGCGTTTGAGCGCAGTTTAACCTTTGTAGGTTAATCTAATGCGATTTCAGCTATCCTTTCTCTGAACTATTCTTGCTAACGAATATTGCATTAAACCCAGCAGCCAAATGCTTGCTTGGGAAATAAGTATCTCCCTTTGGCTGAAAAAAAAACACACTTCTCTTTCCATAACATAAGGAATAAGAAAAGCATCCTTGGTCACTGGAGAAAAATGCACAGATGAGCATCTACTGAAGTCAATTTAATCAAATGTAAGGAGGCAACTGGTAACCATAATTTGCACGTGCACATTGGCTAATTTCTCCCCAGAACACTCTCCAGTTAACAGATCCCCAGGTACAGATAATGTATCCATAATTACCTTCAGATCTAAAAATAGTGTTGAACGGTTAGTGGGTAAACATAACATACTCATTGTGGAGAGCTTAGCAAAATGCCAAAAAACATTGAGTCACATTCTCTGCCAAATATCTCAGCACTTGCTTCCCGAGTTACTTCACATCTTTGCTATCTCTTTGTGCATTTTGTTCCATATATTTACCATGCTCACATGGAATTGAAACTCTTTTGCAGTCAGTTGTAAAGTTTTGTGATCAATGATATTATTGCAATTCACTTAGTTGACAGCCGTAGAATATTTTGAGAGGTCACCCATTAATAACTTTCTACTTCTAAAACCTTGTCTCCAGGAGGGAAACTTCCATTTTGCTCCTCACCTTCAGTGCACTGGTGGTTTCAAGAATTGTAAATGTATCTGCTTCTCACTGCACCCTCTCCCCCCCAACAGTTGTGCTGCACATTTTTTCATTGTAAATGTTTCAACTTTTTAGCCATCAAAGTTCTTCTGGTTGTGAGGTCTTGAATGCTCCAAATTTTAAATAATAGTGATCTAACACTGCACATCTCTTCTAGTGAACTGCTCTTTAACTGAGTTGTCCTTTTATGTGCAGAGGGAACTTGGTCCCAAGTCCCCAGATCCTTGAAAGTGGTCACACAAATAGGTAGCGTGGTAAAGAATGTGGGGTCGAAGGATTAAGTATAAGAGTCAAGAAGTCATGTTGCATTTTTTAGGATTTTGGTTAGGCTGCATTTGGAGCACTTTGTACAATTCTGATTGCTCCATTGAAAGAAGGAACTGGAGACTTTGATCAGTGCTCTCCATTTTTACTGAACAGCACAAAGCAACAATTTCATTATTGCTCCGTGATTGTCTGCAATGATGCCAAAACTGGCTGCAGACACGTTCGTATGAATTAACAAATGTTTTTATGTTTAGTTTCTTCTTGCGTTAAATGATCACCTGAATCCACGTTTGTCTCCCTCAATTAAGCGGCAGGTTCCTCCGTTCTGGCACTGGCTGTTGATGCAGGCATTGATGGGGAATGCACAGTCCTGGCCCTGTGAATGAAAGAACCAGATCATTCATCAGAGATTACAAGGCAAATCAATGTTCTTCATCCTGATAGAGCTGTAGACAATATATCTCTCCCTCTCCTATTAAAACCCTGTTGTAAAGACAGCATGCATTGGGTCTCAATTTCAATGGGACCTGTTTCCAGTTTCCACTCACATCCCAAAGATGTGGATACTGGTATGGTAATGGGCCACTGTAAATTGCTCCTAGTGTGAAGTGGTAGAATTTGTAACAGTTAATGGGAATGTGGGAAGAATAAAAATGAAATATTGTAGGATTAATGTCTATGTGGGCTGATGGATGGTCCATTTGGCTGCTGTGCCAAATGACTCTATGATTCTACACCCAGTGATGCTCCTTATGCTCCACAATTCAGATTAAAGATGTAAATGTATTTCATATGGTTAAAATCTCACATCGACTAGTAGGGTCAATTTATATGGCTACAGAGCTTACACAAAGGTCTGGTATTATTAATATGTTTTTTTCGATAAGTAGAGTTGACCTTGAGGCCAACTATCAGATGTTTGACTGGAATATGTAAAATCCAATTTATAACGTAAGAATTAACATGAACTTCTCCCTTTTCCATTTGTGAAGGGCATGGTGCAGGAGGTGTCATGATATAAGTTGTGTTCAGCAGTTCCTCAGGTCTCATGAACCAGACACCATGCCCTTAGGAGTACACAGGAACGGGTAGGAGGCAGTAGGCAGAATTGTAATTACACATCGGTTTTTCCACCATAAGGGAACCCACACCTGTTCCCCACATAATTATACGCAGAAAGTGATGTATACTCAGCAATCAAGCAGCGTCTGCAGAGCCAAAAACAGTTAATGCTGCAAGTTAATGACCTTTCGGCTGCCGGGCATTCACGCATTTTCCATTTTATTTCAGATTGCCAGCATGTGAACCTATTTTGCTTTGGATGGTATTCTCAGCTGAAGTGCATGTGTGTGAATTACTAAATGACAATCACTGCATGTGTGTGAATTACTAAATGACAATCACAGCACCACAATCATGAGAAATCGGAAGTAAATCATAGAACATCTTTGACAACACACTTTGAGGATTTGAGCCTCAATCTGGGACTTGAACACAAAACAAGGGCCATTGGTGCAGGTATGATTAGGGAGGCTCCAAAATTGGTAGCATAGTGGACAGTGAAGAAGGCTGTCCAAGGTTACATTAAGATACAGATTTACTGGGAAAGTGGGTGAAATAGATGGTAGTTGGAATTTAATTCAGACAAATGTGAAGTGATGCATTTTGAGAGATTAAACCAGGGCAGGATGTACAAGTAAATGGCATTGTCCTGAGGAGAGATGTAGAACAGAGAAACTCAGGGGTAGAAGTACATAGTTCCCTGATAATGCCGACTCTGGTAGGCAGGGTGGCGAAGAAGGCATATGGCACACTAACTTTCATTAGTCGTACCATTGAATTTGAGAGTCAGGTTGTCACATTACTGCTGTACAAACTATTGGTGAGAATGCACCAGTGATATTGTGTGCAGTTCTGATCGCCATCTATCAATGACTAAAACTCTGTGTTTGTTTGTGGGTTTGTGTGTATGTGTCAATAGACAATAGACAATAGACAATAGGAGCAGGAGGAGGCCATTCGGCCCTTCGAGCCAGCACCGCCATTCAATGTGATCATGGCTGATCATTCTCAATCAGTACCCCGTTCCTGCCTTCTCCCATTACCCCTTTTTTGGTTTGCACAGCCAAAACGGTACACCATAGTGCCACAATATTTGGCCCACGTTACTCACCATTATCCTGCCCACAATGTCTAACAACTCTCATTGAAATTGAAGCTACATTTTTAAAGCTAGAGACATTTTAAAGTTTAAAAATTCACTTTCAAACCCATTTCCTCAAACTCCTCAGCGTATGACGTCACAATGGGCGACGTTCGACTTGATTTGCTCCTCACTCGCTGAAACAGGATGGCCGCCGATAGCGGGCCCGCCCGCCCGGCCTCAGTCGTTCCCTTGCCCTTCTCCCCTCGCCTGGCCCCTCACTCGACCCCTCGCCTCTCACCCGGCCCCTCGCCTCTCGCCCGGCCCCTCTTCCCTCGCATGGCCCTGGTCCCGGGGGAGACTCGCACGTCGGCAGTCAGCGCTGAATGCACGGGCACTGGTAAGTGGCTTTCGTCGCCAACGGCTCCACGGAGGGGAGTGGGTGGAGGGGAGGGTGGGGGTAGGGGGGAGTGGGGGTGGCGGGAGGAGAGAGAGTGGGTGGGGGGAGGAGGGGGAGAGTTAGGGTGGGGGGGAGGGGGGAGGGGAGGGGGAGCAGAGAGTGGGGGTGGGGGGAAGAGTGGGGGTGGGTAGGAGGGATGGAGTGGGTCAGTGGGGGGAGGAGGGGGGGATAAGGGGGATTGAGTGGGGGGGAATTGAGGGTGCTACACCAATACAGGAGAGTCTTTGGGTCCAGGGCTCACTCAGTCACACCCTCTCCCCTTCCCTGTTCCCCCTCTACGAGGAATGGGCCCAACGTGTCCACTTGGTCTAGTGTTATATAAAGATGTGATTTTGCTACAGAGGGTACAGAAAAGATTAACAAGGATGTCGCCAAACTTGGAGAGTTTGAGTTACAAGGACGACTGGATAGGCTGGGATTATTTTCCATGGAGTGATGGAGACTATGTGATCTTTTGGGCATAGATAAAGTCATGAGGGGCATAGAGAGATAGAGAGTCACAGTCTTTTTCCTAAGTGGGGAGTGTAAAGCCAGAGGACATAGGTTGAACGTGAGATGGTAAAGATGTGATGGGCATCTGAGGGTGGTGTGTATGTGGAATGAGCTACCAGAAGAAGCAGGTATTATTTCAATGTTTAAAAGACATGTGAACAGGTAATAATAATAATAATAATAATATTCATTTATTGTCATTGAAACGAGTACAACGAAATTAAAAAATAGCCAATCCTGACGGTGCGTAACAACATATATGCAATAAATGCAAAAACAAATAAATACAATTATATTAAGTACAAAAGATTTTTTTAACAGTGTTGCCTAGTGCAGAAGGTAGTGTTCAGTTCTCGTATGGCCCTGGGGTAAAAACTGTTCTTAAGTCTGTTTGTTCGGGATTTGATCGACCTGGAAAGGCAAGGTTTAGGGGCAAGAGATAAGGGGCACAGCCAAATGGCACAAGCTCATATAAGCAATGCTCAGCAAGGATGAGTTGAGGTGAAGGGCTTTCTTTGGTGTTGTATGTTTTTATGACTCTCTGACAATATTGCATGGATTTTGCTTGCTGGAAGCACCATACTAGAAGCCTCACCAGTTTGCTTGGATGGACATTAAAGGTGCATTTTTATTTCACCTCATGCAGAATGACCAGAACCTGGTTTTCAAAGATGCTTATTTCTGGGAACTTACAATGCACAAATATTGCTTATCCTCTTTTGCCACATATTCATGTGATCAAGTACTCAGTCGATTTTTTAATAACTGCTATCAATTTCCCCCCACTACCTCCAAAGACGTACAGGTATGTAGGTTAATTGGCTGGGTAAATGTAAAAATTGTCCCTAGTGGATGTAGGATAGTGTTAATGTACGGGGATCGCTGGGCGGCACGGACTTGGAGGGCCGAAAAGGCCTGTTTCCGGCTGTATATATATGATATGATGATATGATATGATAAATGTTTCGGGACTTTTGCTATATTAATGGTAATGAAATACCAAGTGTCACATAATTTATGGGAATAAGGACAGATTAGGAATTTAAGGAGAAGGAAATATTGACGAGCTATTGACAAACTGCAATGAGATTGAGCTATTATTGTCAGCATAGGGAGGGCATTATAGATATTCCAGTATCTTTGAAACATTAACGTGGGAAATAGGAGCAATGAGGGCAGAAAATGGATAATAGGAGCTTTGGATCATAGGAGCTTAAACTGATAGGAATCAGTCATTCAAAAGGCTTCAAGGGTAGCACAGTGGCACAGCGGTAGAGTTGCTGCCTTACAGCACCAGACACCCGGGTTCCATCCGCACGGAGTTTGTACGCTCTCCCCGTGACCACGTGGGTTTTCCCCGGGTGCTCCTGTTTTACCCCATGTTCCAAAGACGTGCAGATTTGCAGGTTAATCGGCCTCTGTAAGTTGTCCCGAGTGTGTTGAATAGAACGTGTACGTGTGCTCGGCGGTCGGCGCGGACTCAGTGGGCCACACGGTCTGTTTCCACACTGTATCTCAAAACTAAATTCAACTAAAACTTGAAGACTACATTCACAACCTTGAACCAATTAGGGTTGCACATCAAATCCCAGCATTTCCTTTCATCAAAAACAAGGTTGAGTTCCTAAAGCCTGGAAGCAAGAGGCTTGGGAGAGGAGAATGAGTGTATTGCAGAGTACATGCCACCTCACATCTCAACACAAGAAGGCATGTAGGCTGACCCCTACATCACCAATCCGGTAACACTGCCAGGACAATGGATCTTTAAGGCCAAGATACAACTCAATCTTTTTAAGAGCCTGATACTTGAAAGCTGCAAGATGGCGCTGGAAAAGTGGTGACACTTTGTGCACTGCCTCACAAGAAATGTACTCAATCGTTGCATTATTCTACTCATGTATTATTGGGCTTATGTGCAGCATGGGTTTAGTTTAGTTTACTATTATTATTGTTAAGGTTAACCGAGGTACAGTGAAAGGCATTTTTGTTGCGTGCTATCCTGTTAACGAGAAAACTATACATGATTACAATCAATTCAGCCACGGTGCAAGATAATGAATAAAGAGTACATTATTTAGTGCAAGTTAAACTCCAATTAAAGATAGTTCAAAGGTGTCAAATGAGGTAGATGGGAGTTCAGGGCTGCACTCTCATTGGTGAGGGGATGGCTCAGTTCCCTGATAACAGCTGGGAAGTCCCAAGCTGAGCTGGGAAGAATCTGTTCGTGAATCTGGGGGTGTGCGTTTTCAAACTTCTGTACCTCTTGCCTGATGGGAGAGGGGAGAAGCGGGACTGACCGGGGTGAGACTGGTCCATGATTATGCTGGTGGCCTTGCCAAGATGGCGTGAAGTGTGGATGGAGTCCATGGAAGGGAGGTTAGTTTGCGTAATGGTCTGGGCTATGATTTTATTGGATTATACGCAAAACAAAGCATTGCACTGTATCTAGATACATGTGAAAAAAAGTATATACTACTACAAATAAAAATTCATTGAAGATTGTTATTCCCCAAGGCTCATAAGTTTGTTCAAGAAGCATCTGAGACATACGAGGCCGGTCGGCCAAGAATCAGTTTCCAAGTTAACTTGCTGCTGGGTTTTGACCTGATTTTTATCCATTAATCTTTCTCTGTAGATGTCAGTGGGAAGCGTGGTACAAGTCATCAACAGCTCCGGTTTGAAATTTCTCTCTTACACTTAAGCAATTTCACTAGATTTGCTATTAAGTCACACTTTAATGGCTGCTTATGAAATAGTCCTACAGACTGCCAAGAAAGCCTCAGGCAACAATGCCCTCGGGAGAGACGGCAAATTGACAAGAAAGTGAAAAAGTCATCCTGTTCGTGCTAAGAGAGCTTCTTTTTGAGATTAATGCTAAAATAAAAT
Organism: Rhinoraja longicauda; assembly: GCF_053455715.1. NCBI lineage: Eukaryota > Metazoa > Chordata > Chondrichthyes > Rajiformes > Arhynchobatidae > Rhinoraja > Rhinoraja longicauda. The sequence continues at coordinate 51,638,259 of NC_135966.1, forward strand.
TTTGTTTGTGAAACCAAATGACAAAGCACATTATAATTCAATTGCATGTGACGTGCCTACTCAAAGCACAATTTCTTTCAATTACACTGTACTCCAAACAAGATTTTCTCAAAGTCTACATCAAAACAGAACAAACAAAAGCTTTGAGGACCAAATTGAACCGAATCATAAAAGTTAGGAAATGGATAGCAGATGTCGAGAGATGTCCTTTTCTGATTACCAGAGAAAAAAATAGTGCTATTGTTGATTTAGGTCCTTAGGGTAAGAGTATTTGTGAAGATATTATTTACCACGTTGGAAATATCTGAGCCTTTCAAACTGCTTTTCAGTGTGAAACCCCTTCTATTGAGAAACTAAGTGCCATTTTGTATTTTCAGCAATATTTGAGTAAAACTACTCCAGGAGCAAACCTATCCTTTGGGTGAGAGTTTTGGATATTTTCAGCTCAATTCTTACCTTAAACCCATAGGGGCAGGTACATCTGTAGAACTCAACAGGGTCATTGTTACAGGTTCCGTTGTTTTTGCAAGGCCTGGACAGGCAAGGGTTGCATTTGGCCTTTATTGCAATGTTCAGTGGGTCTGTAAAAAAGACGAGAATAATATGTTTCCGAGGTCCCATATGTATTGGCTAAACCTAGTGAAATCACAGGAACAGGCAGCGAATCTATCGTGCTTTAGAACGTACATTCTTGAATCTGGAATTTTCATCAAGGTAAGGTAATACAGGAGAGTGCACAGTACTCTTGTTGGAAAGTCAGGAAGGACATCCAAATTGAAACATTCAATACAAATCATTGAGCCTATTCAAAAAGGTGATGGATGTCCATTTTGTCTATTTAATTAAAATTCAAACTAGTGGTCTTCTTTTTGGGGGCAGTTTCATGCCCGGTAGAGTTGTACTTTACCAGGGTTCGTGCTTACTGATCAGTACATGAAGCTTGGCTAGGTTACATTGTTGGAACCTTGACTTGAGTGTGCTTGACTCCTTTCCACAACATTATCTGTGACAATCTTAGCTCTTCCCAGGTTGAGGTTGAAATGACCATTAAACTGTGGAAAACTACACGGTCACATGAGCAGACAGAATTCATGCCAGAGTAGTAAAACAAGAGGAATATTTCTGGTGCAACCGATGGGCTTATCTCCCCCATTTGGAAAGAGGAGAGCTTGCCTGCTCATCTTAGTTATAGAGTTAGAGGCAGCACAGAAACAAGCCCTTTGGCCCAACTGATCCATGCTGACCTGGATGCTCCATCTAAGCTAGTCCCATTTACCTGCATTTATCCTACATCCCTCTCGACTTTTCCTATCCATGTACCTGTCCAAATGTCTTTTAAATGTTATTATATCCGGCTCAGCCATTTCCTCTGGCATCTCATTCCATATACCCACCACCATCTCTGTGGAAAAGTTGCCCCTCAGGTTCCTATTAAATCTTTCCCCTTTCACCTTAAACCTATGCCTTCTAATTTTTGATTACCTTACCCTGGGAAAATGAGCCCTCAAGATACACCTGAATAAGTTTATCTCTCTGCCTTTTGCGCTCCAAGGAATAACATCTTAGCCTGACCATCCTCTCCATATAGCTCAAGGTCTCGAGTCCTGTCAACATCCTTGTAAATCTTCTCTGTACTTTTTCCAGCTTAATGGCACCTTTCTTATATTAGCATGACTAAGACTAAGCACAATGCTCCAAGTGCAGCCTCACCAATGTATTGTACAACTGTAACATAATGTTCCAACTTCTATACTCACTTCCCTGAATGATGATGGGTAAGGTGGCAAAAGCCTTCTTCACTACCCCATCTACTTGCGACACACTTTCAGGGCACTATGTACTTGTACTCCAGGATCCCTCTGCTTGACAGCACTCCCCAGGGCTATCACATACACAGTGATGGTCCTCCCCTGGTTGGCCTTCCCAAATTCTTCGAGATGGTGTAATACGAGATGTGCAATTGCGATAACTGCAGAGGAGATTTGCAATTGCTTGCCGTAAGGTAACTCAGACATCTCCTCCAAGTGTCTGAGGTGCTCCTTCCTCCCAGAGTCATTGTGCAGATTCCCCACACATCAAGCAGACCACAGATCTCATCTTCATCACATGACAAATCCATAGGAAGTAACACTGGCCTTTATCATGGCCTTCCTCAACCTCACTAAATCTTCACCACAATCAGTCAGGAGAGATGATGGAGAGTCCTTCTCAAATTTGGCTGACCGCAGCTATGCAATGCCATTTTAGGTCAGCTACCTTATGACATTCAAACCTGATGCTATCGGCCAAATGCCAGTCTCGACTCAGATCAGCAAGGACATATTACAATTCAAACCCCCTTTTTAATCATTCTCACCACAGAATTGGACCTTTTTAATCATTCTCACCACAGAATTGGACCTTATCTCTAGCAAGGTTCCAGGTATAGAAGTGTTGATCAATGGAACACACACAAACTGTTCAACCTGCGTTCTCATCATCTGGTCATTCCCAACCAAAGATACTAGAGGAGCAAGATGAACCACTCCTTTGAAATCGCCTATACTGAAGTGTAGTCTGCAAAGGAGCGTAACATCCGCCATTTTAGTAAGCAAAACCAGCCGTTCGTTATGCCTTTCGTAGTGTAATCAGTGTTTTGGGGGAACTATGTGTGATGATACCATAAAAATGCAGAATATATCTCATCTATCAATTCACAGATTTTTGTTATTTTTCTTTTTAAATGTTTCTGCAAGTTTCTGCCTACCAAAATGGCACCATGACATGCTACGGTTTTTAGGGAGTGGTCCAACTTGCTCATCTCTATTATCTTTGTTCCCAACCTTGGGCATCAATTTACAGTATATGTGCAGGCTTGGAGCCTGAGATTCAATTCTTTGTTGACCTCTTCTGTGGACTAGATATTAAAATGGGTCTTATATTGAACATCTGGAAAATAAACATGCCCGACCAATCTGTGCCATCAGTACAACACCACTATCAGGATACATGGCAAGACTCTGGAAAATGGAGACCACTTTCCATTGTGTGAGAGCCACTCTCAGTGAAGGCAGACATTGACAAGGTAATTCATTGTCCATTGGACACAAGCTCAGCTTTTGAGTCTTTTGTGTCTCTGTCTTCCATGGAATCGTTTTTTTTTTTCTCTCTGCTGTTCTTTATTTTTTTGCAAGACAGCTTTTTTTCTGCTTGTCAGTTTGCAAAGGAACTTGTAAGTTGTGGTTCTCTAATTCCTGACTGGAATTACGTTACACCAAATTTGGTCCATGTAATACAAACAATCTCCACTTGGAGGACCACAAACGGCTCTTCAGCCACCTCAGGTTCCATGGGACAGAATTGGAAACCAGTCATCCCTGCTGGAGAAGAAGAGAATCCTGCTCAAGTCTTGTGCAAAAAGCAAGTGCTCTTAAATGTTTGTTAACTCTTAGGTTAGCAGATTGAGTATTAAACACAAAAGACTTTCTCAGTTCTGATGAAGGCATTCTGCTTTGTACACCTTAACTCCGTTTTTCTGTCCACATGTACTTCCAGCATTTTCTCTTTTTATTTCATATTTCTGGCATCTGGGAGTGTTTGAATTTTCATAACTGTATTTTCAAAACTGTTGCTTTTGGAACTCTCCAATTTTAACGAACAAACAACGCGAAAATGTTGAAATTCATATTGGGTTGTCTGAATTCTGTACCTAATGTTCCAAACTGTGCTGGCCGTATAGACATACTAAAATGACCCTGCATTTCTCAGCAAGAGTGACTTTCTTGAACTAATAAGATAAATGTTGACTGTTTAGAGTCTTTCTTTGTGTTATCCAAGGCTACGTACCTTTGCAATGGAACTTGTTTGTGGGTGTTGTTAGGAGAAGTTTCTCATTCATGTCCTCAGGTCCTATGCAGCGGGCAATACCTGGCTCCTTGTAGCCTGTCTTCACCCATTCAGACAGCCAGCGGAGGTTGCAATCACAGTACAGAGGATTGGCCCCAAGTGCTCTAGTGACAGAGAGAAAATGAACAAAGAGTCATGCCCAATGTCTGGTGAATCATTTGAACCTCAGCAGATAGTATAGAACATAGAACAGTACAGCACAAGAACATGCCTTTCGGCCCACAATGCCTGTACTATACATGATGCCAAGACCATCTCTTATCTTTACCCAGAAGTACAACTGTTTCCTGACTTCAACTAAAAGGAAAGCCTGGTCACAGAATTGCAGAACATTTCAAAATGGAAGGAGGACATGTAGCCCATCAAGTCCATGCCAGTTCTATTTAAGAGTCTCTTGTGCTTCCATCTTACATGGAAACAATTCTTTCCGAGACTGTTCTTCTTTTTCTGCCAGTAACTTTGAAGTTGTTCTCTAATTTCTGATAGAAATTGCATTGTAACCAATTTGGTCTGTGTAATTTAAACGGCATTCTCTAATTAATCAATCATGTTATATCCAATGTTTCTTGTTCAAAATGACAATCTGCATTGCCACTCTGTCTCCTGGCATTTTTTGTGGAACTACTGTCCCTTCTATTCCTTGGCGTTCAATCTGCATTGCAGGCCTATTATCACTAACTTAATCTTACACTGTTTGAAGTCTCTTTTGAATTGTCATGAACTCTATTAAAAAATGATATGACCAGTTTTCTCACAGTAGATTGAGCTAAAATACACCAAAAGAATCAATGGTCTTTCTAATTCAAATTACTATCAGGATAAATAGCTTGGCCAACATTTTGGAGTCGGCAGTGAGTACAGAAATTTACACATAAATCGTGTTATGACTACCAGCATAAAACAAATGTGGGTAATACAAGGCAAATTTCCCCAGTTCCAATAACTACACATTCTAAATTCCTTCACTTCGCTTTTAAGAGCTCTACATTCATGAACAATTACTTTATCAATTATGATTTACATCCAGACCAAATCTCTCCTTAATGCCAACCCACACTATTGATTTGAATATTATTTTATAAGCTGTTAAAAGGCAGATCCGTGATACCTCAATGTGCTATCAATGTGCTCAACATCACTCTCTGCTCCACCTGCGATACCTCAATGTGCTATCAATGTGCTCAACATCACTCTCTGCTCCACCTGCGATACCTCAATGTGCTATCAATGTGCTCAACATCACTCTCTGCTCCACCTGCGATACCTTTATCCTCACAACGCCATTATTCTCTCTAAGCTTCATGATCATTCCTGAATGCACTGATAATACTCGGCTTCTTTTCTCTTCTACTAGTAGATATTTCACTTCTGTTTCCCATTCAACAATAAAATCCATTTTATCCAATCAGTGGCATGTTCGTTTTCCCAGTCACTCAAAGCCAAATTCAGGTTCCTTCCTGCTATGTACAGTACCTAAAGGTTTTCTCCGAGATCTTCGGTTTCCTCCCACACTCCAAAGACGTACAGGTTTGTAGGTTAATTGGCTGGGTAAATGTAAAAATTGTCCCTAGTGGGTGTAGGATAGTGTTAATGTACGGGGATCGTTGGGCGGCACGGACTTGGTGGGCCGAAAAGGCCTGTTTCCGGCTGTATATATATGATATGATATGATATGATAAATATACAGACGTTCCCTTCTCTCTCCCTCGTTTCTCTATCAAAACCCTGAAAATGCACACACCTTATAAATGTGCCCTCACGTATTATTCAAAATGAAGCACTCAACTCTATATCTGCCCTATCACTTTGACATCAAGTTTCCGTCTTGGTGTATAGGCCTCTGCATTGCCTCAGTCCATCTGCTGCTGAAACCCTCACCATATCTTTGTTCCACTTGACTAATCCAACACAGTCCTCATTTTCACATCCCACCCAGCCTATTCCAATGCCCACACTCCTTCCACAGTATCCGTCATTCTAGGTCGTCCACCTTTGGAAGTAGCCAGGGTCCTAAACTCTGGAATTCAATCCATAGAATTCTCCACTGCTCCTTCCTCCAGTCAACCCCCCTCTTCAGCCTAACATTTGATTATGTGCCTCAATATCTACTTCTGTCCACCTTTGTCAAACATTCCTGTGACGTGCCTTGGGGAGTTTTGTGGTGGAATGTTGAAATAACCTTCAGAAAACAAACCATGCAGTTACCTTATGTGTCAGGTCGACAACCAGAACTCCCAAAGAATGATTTAATATGGAGGTATTCTTTGAATGGTGCAACACAGAAGAGGTAAAATGGCAGGTTGAACCAGATATCGATAAGCAATGCCACACAATTACTCCCGACCTCCAACCTCCAACTCATCATAATCACCATGTCTACCATTTCCTTCCAAGTATTTATTCTACCTGATTTTCTATTCAAAGGTTTCAAATGTTTCAAAGGTCTTTTATTGTCACGTGTACCAATTAAGGTGCAGTGATATACAAATTACCATACAGCCATACGAAAAAAAATCAACAAGACACACAACTACATAAAAGTTAACAAAGTTAAAGTTAACGGGCGGCACGGTGGCGCAGCGGTAGAGTTACTGCCTTACAGCGAATGCAGCGCCGGAGACTCAGGTTCGATCCTGGCTACGGGCGCCGTCTGTACGGAGTATGTACGTTCTCCCCGTGACCTGCGTGGGTTTTCTCCGAGATCTTCGGTTTCCTTCCACACTCCAAAGACGTACAGGTTTGTAGGTTAATTGGCTGGGCAAATGTAAAAATTGTCCCTAGTGGGTGTAGGATAGTGTTAATGTGCTGGGATCGCAGGGCGGCACGGACCCGGTGGGCCGAAGGGCCTGTTTCACCGCTGTATCTGTATCTCCAAATCTAAACATCCACCACAGCGGATTCCCCACATTCCTCACTGTGATGTAAGGCAATAAAGTCCAAACTTCTTCCTCTTTATTCTCCTGCAATCGGGGCAGTCGAACCATCTGTCAGGGCGGTCGAAACTCCCACAGCCGGCGGTCGAAGCTCCCGTGTTGGGGCGGTAAAAGCCTACACGTTGGGGAAATCGAAACTCCCGCGTTGGGGCGATTGAGATCCCCGCGTTGGGGCAATCGAAACTCCCGCGGCTTGGAGTTCCTGAAATTGGTCTCTGAACAAAGACCCGGACTCCGTGATGTTAAGTCTGTAAGCACCCATGGTGGAGCTCTGAGATCGATCCCTGGCTAAGGGATCGTGGGCTCCACAATGTTAAAGTCCGCAGGCAACCGCAGCGCAGCTCTCAAAATTGGTCCCAAACAAAGGCCACCAACTCCTCAATGTTAGGCCGCAGTGTGGACGGAGATATGATACGGGAAAAAAATAACATCTCCGTCGAGGTAAGAGATTAGAAAAAGTTTCGCCTGACCCCCCCCACCCAGGGCCGTTTTTACAGCATTATGGGCCCCCGGGCAAAGCAGTGTACTGGGGCCCCTACCGTTACTCTTCCCCACCCCCCTTTCCCTACCAGCCCCCCCCTGTCGTGCCGGCGAAAAGCACTTACCGAAAAGCACTTAGCGATGGACTTAGGGTGCTACATTGTTGCGAAAAGCACTTACGGATCGCTGTGAGAAGCACTTAGTGACCGAAAATGTTGCGAAAAAAGCACTTATTGAACCTACATTTTTAAAGTAGTATTTATTTATTGCAAGTCACTTAACATACACAGATCAGCATGGGGCCCCTATGCTCGTGGGCCCCCGGGCAAGTGCCCATCAGGCCCTTGCGTTAAGACGGCCCTGCCCCCCCCCCCCATAAAACAAGCTAAAGAACACTAAAAACACACATTTAACACTTACTATTAAAACAGAAAGAAGGAAAGGACAGACAGACTGTTGGCGAGGCAGCCATTGCTGGCGCCACCTGGTGGAAGATTGAAACACCGGAGGAATAAAAGCTTGCATCTTAGGTCTGAGCTTAACAAAACTGAAAGGATGATATGCAAAATCAATGTTCCATTCAATCACTGGTTATGGGATCTTTGAAACCATTTGTGAATTAAAGAAACAAAAAGACCAGCCATAAAAGTCACAAAACACTGAAAGTGTTTTTTATCATTGTATTTGGAGAATGAAAGAGAATTAAAAGGTTTTTAATTAACTCATTCTGACCTTGGTGCAAAACAAAGGATGCTCCCTCATTTCATAAAATGTATGATATAAGTTATAAAATGTATGATATGTGTTCTTCATTACAAATGGTGCTATAATCTATGCACGTTTTTATCAGAACTGGCTCAGCAGAGACTCTTGTTTAATAAGCAAATGATAATGCAGGGCATGTGTTATAAATCCTCTTAACAACAACTGTTCAGCCTCCAATGAAACACATTAGTGCAATAATCCCTTATGAATACATTAATTTTGCACAGCACGTCATTCCTTAATCTTGTTTCTAACCTGGCCATCTAAGCAGCTGTTGGCAATGGTTTACTTGTACTTGCAATCGGCTTGAAAGGAACTTTTGATTAGTTTTGAATTAGTTTTGCATGCTAATTAAAAAATCACTCCGCTTTGCATTACAATCTACCCACTCGTCTTATTCCAAGTTGGTGAAGGTAAGTGTAAGTGTATAAGTATATAAAATGTGGAGAAGCAGAGATAATGTAGACAGTCAGAACCTTTTTCCCCCAGGTGGAAATATCAAATGCAAGAGGGCACAGCTTTAAGGTGAGAGGATCAAAGTTTAACGGAGACTAGACCAAGTGGACCCGTTGGGCCCAAACCTCTCCTGCATTGGTGCAGCACCCTCTCCTCCCCCCCTCCCCCCTCCTCAACCCCCTCCCCTCCCCAACCCCTCCCCCCCCCCCACACCATCCCCCCTCCCTCCCTCCACCCCCCTCCCTAGGAGATAGATTTAAACTTTAAAATGTGAATAACTTTTAAAATATAACACCGATTTCAATGAAACTTCTTCCATTAGCACCAAAGGGACGACGGTGAGCAAGGTGGGCCTAAAATTGTCGCGCTATAGTGTACCGTTTTGGCTGTAGTTCAGGAACAAACAAACAAACGAGAGTTTTAGTATATAGATGGTTAAAGGTTTTTTTTTTACACAGAAAGTGGTGGGTGATTGGACGTACTGCCAAAGGTAGTGGTGGAGGCAGTTACGATAGTGGTATTTAAGAGGCTTTTTGATAGGCACATGGATATGCAGGGAATGGAGCAAGATGGATCACCTGCAGACAGAGGAGATTAGTTTAACTTGACAAGATGTTCAGCATTGACATTAAAGGGCTGTGCCTGAGCTGCATTGTTCTATGTTAATATATATTAAGATGTATCCTTGACTAGATCCATGAATGTCTGCTCATGGCTGTAGTCTGTTTAAAGATAAATTGCACCAACGATTCCTCAGAAATTCAATGGCACTGACCAAGGATGAACTTTACCTTTAACGGTATTCGTGTCTAATCTTTAACATTTACTTGCGAAGGTAGACAAGCATTGGTTCAGTGAGCAGCTGAAGAAGCAGCATTTCTTCCATTTCAATACTGCACCTTCGGTCTCAACATGAATTTTGTACTCAAGACTCCGAAGTGATTCTTGAACCTGCAGCCATCCAGCTCAGAGCTGAGAGTGGTTCCACTGATTCATAACAGACGCAAAATGCATACGAGTGTTATAGTTTCTGAACTCAAATTGCAAATGCAAGTTATCAAATGCAGCCCCCTGTAACTTGGTGCAGACTCTTCAAAACAATACTATTAAATGGTCCCTTTCCTGGACATTTGTACACAAGAATGTCATTGACGAATCACATTGTTTACTGTGCCACGGCTCCAATTAATACTGAAGGCAGAGTCAGTGAGTTTGAGATAGGACTGGTTGAAAAAAAACATTCTGCAGCTATGGAGACATTGGCCAAAGATGTGAACAAATTAAGAATTGAGAAAATGAATAACAAGTGAACCTCACTGTAGAATACAAGAATTGTACTGAAATGTGGATGGTGGTGACTTAAAATCACCTGAGTATAAAACAACAGCAGTGGTTGCAAAACTGACCAAGTAATTGTGTGCAGGAAAGAACTGCAGATGTTGGTTTCATATGAAGGCAGACACAAAATGCTGGAGTAACATAGCGAGACAGGCAGCATCTCTGGGGAGAAGGAATGGGTGACGTTTCAGGCCAAGACCCTTCTTCAGACTGAAGGAATGGGCGACGTTTCAGGTCGAGTCCCTTCTTCAGACTGAAGAAGGGTCTTGACCCGAAACGTCACCCATTCCTTCTCTCCAGAGATGCTGCCTGTCCCGCTGAGTTACTCCAGCATTTTGTGTCTACCAAGTAATTGTGTGCATCAACCCCTGCCTCCTGACTACCACAGTATGTGTGGAAGTAAACATACATAAATACGTAACTGTTAAGATTTCCTAACATTTCACTTAATCGCTGTCCAGTGTAAAGCTGAGAAAATATTCAAATTGAATACAATTTAATAAAGAAAAGTGGTGGGAAATATCTCCAAATACAGCTGGATGGTAGAAAGTCCGCCAACATTCTCAACCCAAAACATCACCTATCCGTATTCTCCAGATGTGCTGCCTGACTTGCTGAGTTGCTCCAGCAACGTGTGTGTTCTTTTCCTGTAAACCAGCATCTGCAGTTCCTTGTGTCCATTATTAATCTACTGACTGGTCAATCCACCATCATCAAATGAAGCAAGAGAAGCAAGAGATGTAAAAGGCATTCACTGGGAGTTACACTGGGAGGGCATGCACTTTAGCAAGTAGAAACACCACACTGCCTGCGCAACTATATTGCAGCAAAATGTCGTGTATGAAGGTTAAAAATAGAATTTGTTGTACTCCAAAGATAACATGGCTTTGCAAATCAAAAAATTGCTGAAATTAAATTCAGAATCAATGACGTATTTTCAGTAGCTGATGTTGCTGTAGAAGGTTTACAATATGGAAAGCTGCCGAAATTCCATTTAGAAGGGTCCAGGCTCCCGCGATGGCGAGACTGACATATGATGAAAGAATGGATCGACTGGGCTTCTTAAAGGATTGGACAGGCTAAATGCAGGAAAAATGTTCCCGATGTTGGGGCAGTCCAGAACCAGGGTTGACAGTTTAAGAATAAGGGGTAGGCCATTTAGGACTGAGATGAGGAAAAACGTTTTCACCCAGAGAGTTGTGAATCTTTGGAATTTTCCGCCACAGAAGGCAGTGGAGGCCAATTCACTGGATGTTTTCAAGAGAGAGTTAGATTTAGCTCTTAGTGCTAAAGGAATCAAGGGATATGGGGAAAAAGCAGGAACGGGGTACTGATTTTAGATGATCAGCCATGATCATATTGGATGGTGGCACTGGCTCGAAGGGCAGAATGGCCTCCTCCTGCACTTATTTTTCTATGCTTCAGCATTTGGTCAGCTTTGAAAGGATGGACATTCACTTTAAATCAAGATTCACAAACCTTCTTCTGAGACTGGAGCATGACTGACAAACAAAATCCTTAGAATTCCCAAGGCATGACCCTTTGGGAAACTAAAGTCAGTTTAACATCTATCAAGAACACAAGAGATTTAAAATAATTTGACCTGAAATGTTATCTATTTGCTCTCTACATGAACTACTTGACCTGCAGAACATTTACACCACTTTCTGCTTGTAATTCAGATGTTTAAGGACATTTTTCCAGGTGTGGGAAATGATGCTTCATTTACTTACAGGTGAGAGAGTGACGTGAGACCACTGAATGCTCCATTGGGAATGGTGGAGATATCATTACCATGTAAAGTCCTGTTTTAAAACAAAAATGAAAAATACATCAATGTTGTACACGTGAACAATTTAAGTTATTTTCTTAAACAATTTAATATATCAATGCAACTCCACTATATGGAAGTGGACAATTGATCCCGGTTGGCAGAATGGCAGATGGATTTAAAAGAAAATGTAGGGTGAAATTGTATTGTTTTTACCTAACAGGATTACACAGGGTAAGCTATCATGTTGGATTCAGCATCACCTGCAGGATAATGGACAGTTTACAATGTATCATATACTGACTAAATAATGCCTAGGCCACAAGTGTTTCACTCACGGGAAAATGTACGGACCACAGTTTATCATACACAGCATAACTTGAAGGATGCAACGTGCCATACGCTGTTTCGTGCACCAATCGCGGTGAGTTAGGGGCAATAGTCGTAGCAGTTCGCCGAAAAACCCCCCCTACGACAATGTCTACGACAAGCTACAACAACCTACCACCTAGTCGACGTCAGCTACAGCAAGCTACCGACAACCGGCGATATAGTCGTCGCGACTTAGGACGTCCACCTACGACCGCACCTACGACAACCTATGACCACGCAGGCAGCAACCTACGACAACCGAAGTCAACCCACGACTACCCGCGACAAGCTACGACCCTGTCGGCACCAACTGAAGACAACTGTAGACAATTCAAATCATTTTCGTCTCCAGTTTTGACGCCGGTTGACGTAGGTAGTCGCCAATGGAATTCACTGAAGTCAGCACCGGCGACAACGTACGTCACCTGGTGACAATCTGGTGACAACCTACGGCAGGGCCTACGTCAGGAGACGTCAAGCTACGATCATTGGCGTCAAACCAACAGTCGCCGAAAGTTTTTAAACATTTCAAAATCCAGTGTCGACCAGAAAAACGCGATGACTCTTTGGAGACGACTCACGACCGTACAGGCGACACCCCGGCAACCGTGTGGCGACAGCCTAGTCACCTGTAGTCGCCTAAACAATCACCTAAGTGGGACAGGGGTTTTACCCAGTATGCACGATGCCACTAAAGCAACAGGCCATTCAGTTACATTTGTCCATTCCACCATTGAGCTTTACTCCAAATTATTTAACTACTTAGATTCAATATCCCCTTATATCCTTCCCCTAACCAAAGCCCATCAATCTCAGTTTTGTGCTGTTCAATTGACCTGGATTCAATGGTTTTGTCCTGGGAGGAAGTCCTGCAGAGATTCTAATGTTACCTATAGAAAATAAATGCTTCCTGCTGTCACACTTGAACAATGCAGCACTAGTTTAAGATTATGCCTCTTGTTCAGTGCTGCAGAGCTGACAGACTTTGGTTGGATGCCCTCAGGAAGTAAATGTGGCAAACGGTTCTCATTCCAATCAGCAAACCCTACCATTTCTCCTGCAGTCATGCTGAGCTATCAAGTCCAAATGGTTGTTTTTCACATGAGAATACAGACATTCAACCCTGGAGAACTGTAATGTTGTGCATAAACCTAACCATGCCGCATATCTCGACATGCACACCACTTACAGGATAGCAATAGCAGTTTGAGACGTTGCTGATATCTTCTTTAACTGCACCTTCCAAAACTATGGCCTCTAAGGTCAAGAAGGACGCATGCAGCAGCAGAGAGCACCAGTGCAGCTACAAGTGCCTTTCCACAATGCACACCATCCTGATTTAGAAACAGTTCACCATTCCTGCCAGTTCCACATCATCGCCAATTAATTCTGCAACTCTCTAAATACAAACATCATGGCATACCTTCACCCCAAGTTCAAGAAGTTGGTTCATCAACATTTTCTCAACAGAGATAGATAACGATTGCTAACCTTGCTTGTGATTCGGACATATTTTAAGGAAGGGAGTAAGTAATTAAGAGTGCTGTGACAGCCACAATAGAATATTCCCCCAATGTTTTATGAAATGTTATTAACAAATGTTTTACCTGATCTTAACCCTTTGCTTTTGCTGGGCAGACCAAAATGAACTTGACAGGAAACCATGTCACATATTGAGTCTGTACCCTCAGGCACTCCTGCAGGATTTCACTATGTGTGGAGCATGTGCCAACATTATTTACTTTAGTTTATTATTATTGTCATGTGTACTGAAGTACAGTGAAAAGCTTTTTGTTTCCTATTGACAAAATACTTTTAATCTTGACATCCTCACAAGTAATGTTACAGCCATGCAGTTCATCACAAAACAAATTCTCCTTCTCTCCAGGGATGCAGCCTGACCCCCTGAGTTACTCCAGCATTTTGTGTCTCTCTCCATTGTTCTCTATTGCTCCAGTACCCTAGCAAGTAGGAAAATAGGTGATACCAATGTTGTAGAATTCAAACAGTATCAGAATCCAATTCTTTAATTGATGGGCTTGCAAATATTATTTGGAAAAGGGAACTTAACAATTCCAACCTGGTCTGGACCAGATGGTTGACATTGAGGAAACACTTGCCAATGCCATTGCAGCCAAAAGCAAAATTATTCAAAGGTACTGCAGGTTTTACAACTGGAAAATGACATGAAGGGAGCTGGAAAGGGGTCAGGCGGAGGAGAGAGAGAGAGAGAAAACGGGAAGTTTGAGATCAGAGAATGGGTATTGAGATGTGAGTTCATTCAACAATAACCCCAGAGATTCACAAGGTTAGTTGCCACCCAATAATCAATGACGCAAAGCTTCTTTAAATTAACACCTTGATCTATACTTACAACAATCTTAAAGATTTCAGACCATCAAAAGCATGGACTGGAATGCACCTCAGCCGGTTGTAGCTCAAGATCCTGCGAGAAGAAAAAAAATAAGGATGATTATGGGCTACTGATGCAACAGAGTATGGTGGTGTGGGGTGTCAAGATGAGAGGGAGGCAGAGGATGGTATGGGGAAGGATAGGGATGAAGAGGAGAAGGGGAAGGAGTGGCAGATCTAAGAAGAAGGCAGTGACGAGATTCCAAGAAGAATAAATGTTACACAGTTTATTCTGGGATGTAATTTTTCTTGGTGGTAGTACTTGGGATTTGAAACCCCCCGATTTCACTTTTTGTCACAATTACAAATTCAGTCTTGCTGGCTGTCAGAAGAGGCATGCATGCCTGGTCTGCCATCAAGCCTCGCAGAAGCAAGTTCATTTTATAGTTAGTCGGAGAAACCTCCAAACCACCTCAGTCCGTTTGAGTTAGATGCAGAATCTGAATCCCAGAAATAAAAGTGTATTGATTTTGTATCTGTGTTCCACTTAGTCCTAGAAAAAAAATCATTTTAAGACGTTTTTTTACGTCTCAGACATCGCAACCTATTCAGCTTAGTGCATTCACCCACAATTATTAGCCATAACCCATTCTGTCATCAGCATCAATTAAAGCATATTCATCCCTTAATAACAGGAGGAATGGTATTTATACTAAAAGTCACACTTTAATGCTATTAACATAAACAAACCACCGACATCAGGACCAAAATACATTCTAATAATAATGGTAATTTGCATAGTGTTTGCAAAATTAATGCACAAGGGCATTATCAATAAACACACACATACATAACCCGGTGTCATTAACAGCAGAATATACAAATTGGTGATGAACTAATGTTATGAGCGTTGGGAGGTTAGTGCTGATACTCACAGTGTTGAGAGGTGCGACATGTTGTTGAAGCTGGAATTACTGAGGATACTGATACTGTTGTTGCTCAAATCTCTGCAAAATGAACACAACACATATCAATTGTCCATCCAAACTAGCTCTGCGATAACACAACCAATGACAAGTTGGCCTTCATGCCAATGATAACATTGACAACAATGCATCAAAAGACAAGGAGAAGCAAGCAATCTTCAATACATCATTGAACTCTCAGGTTCTGAACAAGTCTTGTGGAAATATATGGGATTGTACATGTACGTTGTTATTAAAGCATAGGTCAAGTTGCAATAAAGAAGAGATACATCATGAATGGAGAGTTGTTATGAGTTGCCCTTTGTATCGGTCACCATTTGTCACACACAATAATGCACTCCAACACCTTCAATCTATTTTTAAGGAAGGGTCGTATTTGCACTGTTATAGAAAGTTGGGCCTTATACAGATCAGTGCGAATCCCTTCCAGCCTAAAGAGGAAACAATTTAAACTGTTATATCTCTTCCTGCAAGTAACAAATTCTAATTTAACCCTAATTCATACAATCTCTATTTCCCTCATTCTTTATCTTGTTTTGCCCCAAACCTTCAATCAGATTGGTTCAAGAGATGGATTGGTAATCCTCCTAAATATCAGGGTGTCAGATTCACCTTTATTGACTTGCATTTACAACTATTTAGAGCATGGAAGGTGAGAGAATAAAAGTCTGCCGCACATTGAAAGATCCCTTCCCACAGCAAGATTTGGACTAATTTATTTTCCAAGTGTACAGAACTGAAAACAAGCCAGGATTCAATTTTCCAGTGGTTACAAGGGATAGAAAATCCTAGACTAATATCCTTTATAACATTGTAGGCTCTAGCTACAGGTGAACTGCATTTACCTTAAAACACTGCTTGTGCAAAAAAAGGACTGTAGACTTTGCAATTCATTACTTCGTGAATATAATTTAAAAGCACCGTAAGCAGCAACATAAGACTAGAAAGAGGAATAGCAGCCTAGTAGCTGTGTACGGAGAAATACTAACCTGTTTCGACTAATTTAGAGCAATGGGGAATACACTTAATGGGTAATATCAATCAACCTTTCTCTTCCGTTACACAGTTAAATATTACAACAATAAGCATGAAGTGCCTCATCACATGATCACTTCCAGTTACACGGATTGTAGATAAATATCTTCCACCAATCAACTGATGAACGAGCTGGAGAATGTTTTTGATTTTAGCATGAATAATTAAAAACAATGACCAAAATTAAAAAAGAGGCTTAAATCACATAATTCTGGATTAAAATTTTAATGAAAGAAACTAACTGGGTTATAAACAAGATGTTATGGAGACAACTAATTTTATAATCCATACTGTTCTAGTAGTGTGGAGCTGGCAGTGGAGGCTGTTATTTGGTTACACGGTGATTTTGAAATAAGCTCCTCAATGCAAAGGGCATTTTATATTATCTAGCAGAAAGATAAAGAACACACTAATGCTGGAAATCTGAATTAAACCAGAAAATACTGGGAACACTCAGCAGGTCAGGTAGCATCTGACCCGCTAAAGAAAGAGGACAATCAATATTTCAGGTCCAAGACATTATCATGCATTCAAGAGAGAGCTAGATAGAGCTCTTAAGGATAGCGTAGTCAGGGGGTATGGGGAGAGTGCAGGAACGGGGTACTGATTGAGAATGATCAGCCATGATCACATTGAATGGCGATGCTGGCTCGAAGGGCCGAATGGCCTCCTCCTGCACCTATTGTCTATTGAAAGAGAGAAAACAAGATTGTTTTAGAAAGAGAGAAAACAGGTTGGTCTAAAGATAAATTGGTTTCTCTCTGTAGAAGTTCTGTTGAAGTTTAGGGTCTGATCATGAAACATTAATGATGGCATCTAGTGTTCCTGTTTCAGATTTAGTGATGATCCTTCCAGCACCACCTCATCAGGATGCCTGAGGTGTATTAAGAGGCTAAGGCAAAATATTCTTTATATGTTAATTTATCCATGGATATATTTGTATCATGTCTACAGTTAAGTATAAGACATGGTACCATTTGACACAAGTTGTTCAATATGCAGCATGAAGGTGTAGCGGTTAGTGTTGTTAACTTGAGAAGATACACAGTGCTGGACTGACTCAACGGGTCAGGCAGCATCTCTGGAGAACATGGATAGGTGACATTTCAGGTCGGGACCCTTTGCAGACTTGCAGAGAATTTGATGTTACATAGAATCACCGGGCCATATGTGCACAATGAATGTACAATGCTCTTTCAGACAATTTCATACCATCGCATTTCCATGTGACATCGATGGAGGACAATCAGCCTTTCAGATGTGTGCCACCTTTTATTGCAATCCCATCCACCCCCCTTTTATTTCCCTGGAAAATGAGCTTTCACCCCCTGCCATCAATTTATTTCTAATTCCCCCACCCACCATCTACCAGGCCAACATACAGCAGCTAATAAACCGACCAATACCTCTTTAGGATGTGCGAGGAAATTAGAGCACGCGAAGAAACCAACACGGTCACAATGAGGGGAGACCTCATTGAAACGTACCGAATAGTGAAAGGCTTGGATAGAGTGGGTGTGGAGAGGATGTTTCCACCAGTGGGGGAGTCTAGGACCAGAGATCATGGCCTCAGTATTAAAGGATATTCCTTTAGGAAGGAGATGAGGAGGAATCTATTTAGTCAGAGGGTGGTGAATCAGTGGAATTCTTTGCCACAGAAGGCTGTGGAGGCCAAGTCAATGGATATTTTTAAGGCCGAGATGGATTCTTGATTAGTACGAGTGACATGGGTTATGGGGAGAAGACAGGTGAATGGTTTCAAGAGAGAGCTAGATAGAACTCTTAAAGATAGTGGAGTCAGGGGGTATGGGGAGAAGGCAGGAAAGGGGTACTGATTGTGAATGATCAGCAGTGATCACATTGAATGGCGGTGCTGGCTCGAAGGGCCAAATGGCCTACTCCTGCACCTATTGTCTATTGTCTATAATGGGGTTGAGAGGGAGAGTGTTAACTCCACAGAGACAACAACAGAGGTTAGGATCGATTTGGAGTGAGGCGGCTGCTGAATTAATTGCTCCACCACTGATCCAGCCCGCAGGGTGCCTGGATAGTGTTTTTGCTTTGCCAATTGCCAAGCAGGTACAGCAACACTGCCTGAGCGCTCGCTAGATTTAAAACCAGGAAACTAAGAATGCCAACACACACTGGCACAGCTGGCATTTTTGAAGTAACTATTCTGCTGGGCACACTTTTTTTTTATGTACCAACCTATGATGTGGAATGACCTGCCTGATTAAGTGGGTCGACGTTGGTATAATACTAACACTTTAAAAATATTTGGACAGGTACATGAATAGGAAACCTTTAGAAGGATATGGGTGAAGCATAGAAAGACGGGATTAGTTTAGAAGAGCATATTTTACAAGTTCACAAGTTATCGGAGTAGAATTAGGCCATTCAGCCCATCGAGTCTACTCTGTCGTTCAATCATGGCTGATCTCTGCCTCTTAATCCCATTTTCCTGCCTTCTCCCCATAACCCTTGACACCCGGTCTAATCAAGAATTTGTCTGTCTTAAAAATATCCACTGACTTGGCCTCCACAGCCCTTTGTGGCAATGAGTTCCACAGATTAACTCCCCTCTGTTGGCATGGATGGGTTGGGCATGGTCTGAAGACCTTTTATCCATGCTGCATCATTCTATAACTCTATCCCATCATTGCAGCACATTTGTCCCCACCACTGACACGCAAGCTCCCTCAGTCACCACCTTACCACTTCACACAGCCAATGTTGATTAACCACCTACTTGTGCACTGTAGATAAAGAGGAAAATCAAACTGACCGTCAGTATATCAGGGCTAGCATGTCAGAGTTGCTGTGGGTAACTCCCTTCCAACTGTGCATCACTCCACCCAATCATTGTATGTAGAATCATTTATTTATTATTTAATTATGTCATTATTTGACTGAAAATTATCAGAATATTAAGGAAGATTTGAAGCGTCACTTACAAGAGTGATAACTGCTTGAAATTAGAGAGCTCGCTGGGAAATGTGGTCAATTGATTCCCTTCCAAGTATCTGCAAAACAGAACAGTTGACAATAATGAACACTTGTCAAGTGAGACAAACTTTCCTTAACGGTGTGCGATTATTATCTCCAGCACGCAAGGGGCTGAATGTTTTTGTAACAAAACTGCTTCACACATAAATATAAATAGTGAAGGGGGAGAGAAGGAAAGAGAAAGAGAGAAAAAAGAGAACATGGGAGAGAGAGGAGGGGAGGAGGGGGGAGAGTGGAGGAGGGGAGGGGGAGGGGAGAAGGGGGAGGGGGGAGGGGAGAGGGGAGAGGGAGAGGGGAGAAGGGGAGAGGGGAGAAGGAGAGTGAGAGAAGGGGGGTGAGAGAAGGGGGGTGAGAGAAGGGGGGAGAGAGAAGGGGGGAGAGAGAAGGGGGGAGAGAGAAGGGGGGAGAGAGAAGGGGGGAGAGAGAAGGGGGAGAGAGAAGGGGGAAGAGAGAAGGGGGAAGAGAGAAGGGGGAAGAGAGAAGGGGGGAGAGAGAAGGGGGGAGAGAGAAGGGGGGAGAGAGAAGGGGGAAGAGAGAAGGGGGAGAGAGAAGGGGGAGAGAGAAGGGGGAGAGAGAAGGGGAGAGAGAAGGGGGAGAGAGAAGGGGGAGAGAGAAGGGGAGAGAGAAGGGGGAAGAGAGAAGGGGAGAGAGAAGGGGAGAGAGAAGGGGAGAGAGAAGGGGAGAGAGAAGGGGAGAGAGAGGGGGAGAGAGAAGGGGAGAGAGAAGGGGGAGAGAGAAGGGGAGAGAGAAGGGGAGAGAGAGGGGGAGAGAGAAGGGGAGAGAGAAGGGGAGGGAGAGGGGGAGAGAGAAGGGGAGAGAGAAGGAGGAGAGAGAAGGGGAGAGAGAAGGGGAGAGAGAAGGGGAGAGAGAAGGGGAGAGAGAGGGGGAGAGAGAAGGGGAGAGAGAAGGGGGGAGAGAGAAGGGGGAGAGAGAGAAGGGGAGAGAGAAGGGGAGAGAGAAGGGGGAGAGAAGGGGAGAGAGAAGGGGAGAGAGAAGGGGAGAGAGAAGAAGAGGAGAGAGAAGAAAGAGAAAGATAGACAGACAGATCGATGAGATAAAGAGAGAGGGGTTAAAAGGAGAGGCGGGGAAGAGAGAGTGTACAGTTTATGAAGAAGCACTTTCTCAGTCATCTCAGACAGGAACATTTAGAGCCGATGTAATCTACAATATCTTAAATTAGAAATGGAATATATATTTTGTGAATTGCTCTCAGTAAATGAACTGGAAAGATTAATCTGGAGAATCCCAGCAAAAACACTTTCCCATCCCTTGTGTTCATAGAATGCCTGCCCACCCCACAACACAAGACAAATACAAAAAGGTAAGGTGCCGGACAGTAAACTATGACTATTCATGTATTTATGACAAAGTTAACTATTGGATTAATCAGATGTACGGGTAGAAATTTCTGCTCTCAGAGCATCGTGAATTCCTGGAATTCACTGCCCCCGATGGTAGGAAGTGATGGCCTCCCTAAACCTCTCTGTACCAGAGTGCAAGAGAAGAAACCAGTGGGATTTCCAAACATCATCATGTTACCACGTGTTCTTTGGAAGCTGCACTGAGCCAAATGTAAACATTTCCAGAGCTTCCCATTCATTACATGAGAATCAGAATCTAGAATCTCGATCAATTCTTCCAAGATAGTTGTGTTTCATTTTACAACTTGTTTATTTCTCTGGAATTCCAGGCTTCAGAATGATTGCATGCCATATAATGTGATGAAGTCCCTGTGTTTCAGAAGAACAAGGACTTTACTTTCATCTTTGCACAATGAACATCGGACCCTGAATGAACAGTGTGGTCAAGATTCAGAGGACTGTTACACATGAAGGGAGACCACACAATCCAATGACTCAACGTTGTTTTCCTGCAAAGTGTCGCTCTCTCCTGGTTCTGTTTCCTCCGGGCTTTTCCAAATCCTTTTGAAAGAGTGATGGGCCCAGCTTTCCCCAGCCTCATGGGTAGTGAGTTGGAGATCCTCACTATTCTCTGTATAGAACAGCTTCACCTCACACCCCATCGCATTTACCCATTGAATTAACTCTGAGTCTGCTGGTCCTCAAACCATCCATTAATGGGAACAGCTTTCTTCTATTCACTCTGTTGAAATTAGTCATGATTAATCTTGGATCATGACCTGAATCAAGTCTCCTCCCACCCTTCTTCCAGGCAGCAAAGTCCCTGCCTCTGCAGTATGACAAGAGAGATGACTTCAAGAGAGAGTTAGATATGGCTCTGAGGGCTAATGGAATCAAGGGATATGGGGAGAAAGCAGGAACGGGGTACTGACTTTGGATGATCAGCTATGATCATATTGAATGGCTGAAGGCCTGTTCCTGCACCAATGTTCTATGTCTATGTCTAACTCTGGAGGTGGAATCCCTTATCCTGGGAACTGTGCCAATACATTTCCCCTGCACCTCCCTGGGAACTTCAAATTCTTTATAAACTGGTATAATCAGAATTGGATGCAATTCTCTAATCATGGCTTATTGTGTCATCGGAACATAAGGTGTCCACCATCTGCACCAACCATCAACCACCCATTTACATTCATTTTTACATTAATCCAATGTTCTTTTCACCTCACAGGCACATCAACTCCCCCCAGATTCCACCACACACCCACACGCAAGGGGCACTTTCAGCAGCCAATTAAACCTACACATCTACATATGTTTTGGATGTTGGAGGAAACTTCAGCAACTGGAGGAATATCACGAGGTTACAAGGAGAAAATACAAACTCCACACAGGCAGCGCCTGGACTCAGGATTGAACCCGGGTCTCTGGCACTCTCACACTACAGATCTACCAGCTGCACCCCCTGTGAAGCCTTTTTTATGCCAACTTTTATATATTTTCAACAAAACTTCCATGCTTTTGTGTATGATGCTTCTATTATTGAACAGCAGGATCTCATACACCTTCCTGACATGCCCTACCATTAGAGATTTATGCCTGTGTGCTCCTGTGTTCCTGGTTCCTGTACAACTATATTGCTATTAAACCAATATCGTCTTTATTCTTTTTCTCAAAGTTATCATTCCACAGTAGATTAAATTCCATCTGCCACCATCCTTCCCATTCTGCTAGTTCATCTATGAGCTCCTGCACCTTATTACTATCCTCCTCACCACCTATGCCCAAGCTTGGAGTCTATGAATAAACCATGTGTCCTTTTCCACAGCAGTCACCTATCCAGGATCATATAAAAAGTACAAAAGACTGAGAATATGGAATGGATGGAACAGCTTATTGTCACATGTGACAAGGCACAGTGAAATTCTTTGCTGCATACCCAATAAATACAAAATGGCGGCCACCTCCGGCACAGACAAAGTTACAAAGCACGCCGGCTCCTCCTTTGTTAGAACGAGAGGCATTAAGATGACAGGGATGTTCTACTCCAACTTGTACTCACATCTCAGTTGCGTCCTTTGGAATGCCTTTGGGTAAGGCGCGGAAGCCTCTATTACTGCACCGCACCACTGTGTCAACACAGTTGCAGAGTTCAGGACATCGAAGGTCTGGCAGGCAGCTGCTCTCGTTGTTGTCAGCTAAAAGCAGAAATTACAGTGAGCATTTCACTGGCCTCTTATTCACCATCCAAGGCAGTAGCATGCTTACCCGAGGAGGTAGTGAGGTACCATTCCATCACCACCTTGCCATGGGGACAGACACTCTGCCCAGGCGGCTAACTTTGCCATTATACTGGTCACCGCAGCTCTACATGGCTGCAACTGGAGCATTTTGACAACAATACTGGGGCCTACTTCTCTCTGAACAAAGTATATTCACATTTAATTGTCACTGCCA
Source organism: Rhinoraja longicauda (assembly GCF_053455715.1). Classification (NCBI taxonomy): domain Eukaryota; kingdom Metazoa; phylum Chordata; class Chondrichthyes; order Rajiformes; family Arhynchobatidae; genus Rhinoraja; species Rhinoraja longicauda. The sequence goes on from NC_135966.1 coordinate 51,661,459, forward strand.
GAGGATCTAACTCAGCGTACCACACTCTATTATTGTCTCCATTAAAATGGATAAAATTGGTATTTAATACAAAAGATTTGAAGAAGAAGAAATCAAGTTTGGTAGCACCCATTCCTGAGACAAGTGTGTCTGCCTTTGAGTGCCCGGTGATATTTAATCTTAAGAACTTGAAGCTTCCCACCATCCCTACTTTGGCACCATCAATGTCAATGTACTTCTTCACTTCCTGAAGTCAGGTGACCAAAACTGCATCCAACACTTCATGTGTGGCCACATTATCATCTTGTACAGTGTCCCAACTCCTATACTCAAATTGCTGCAAATATTGCTGCACTTTCTGGGGACTACGTACATGTTCTCCTGGATCCCATTGCTCTACAACACTCCCCAGTGCCCGACCATTCACTGTGAAGATGCTGCCCAGGTTTGACTTCCTAAAATCCAATACCTCATACTTATCTAAATTAAACTCTATTTGCCATTCCTCGGCCAACTTGCTCAGCTGATCATGATCTCACAGTAATTCTTTATAATCATCTTCTGTGTTTGTGATACCGCCTATTCTTGTACCATCTGTAACCTTACTAAACATACTTTGTAGAATCGCACCCAAATCATTGATAAATGTAACAAAAAGCCATGGCCCCAGCATCGATCCATGATGCACTTTACCAATCACAGACCTCCAGTCTGAAAAACAACCTTCCACTACCACCCTACCATTAAGCCAATTCTGTATCCAATTAGACACAAAATGCTGGAGTAACTCAGCAGGACAGGCAGCATCTCTAGAGAAAAGGAATGGGAGACATTTCGGGTCGAGACCCTTCTTCAGACTCTGTATCCAGTTTGTTAGGATCCCATGTGATCTAACCTCCAGAGCAACCTACCATGTGGAACCTTTCAAAGGCCTTGCTGAAGTTCATATAGACTATATCCACAATCCTGTCCTCATCAACTGTGTGGGTCACTTTCACAAAAAACACCATCAAATTTATGAGACATGATCTCCCCCAAAAGGATCATGCTGACTGGCCCTGTCTTTCCAATCTAATATATATCTTATCCCTACACTCCAGTGACTTGCCTACCACAGTGGCTCTCAGTTTTTTCTTTGCAGTCCTTCTTAAATATAGGCACTACATTAGCCACCTTCCAGTCTCCTGCTACCTCATTCGTAGTAAACAATGATTCATATATCACAGCCAGGGCTTCCACAATGTATTATTTCACTTTGCACAGAGTTCTCAGATATATCTGATCAGGCCTCAGAGATTCATACATTGCAGTCCTCGACTGCAGTATAAACTATCCTCCAGATATTGGCATTACATTTCCCAAGTTCCCACACCACTGTGTCTTTCTGCATGGTAAAAGTTGGGGAAAAATATTTATTGAAGACCATACCCATCTCCTACGGCTCCATACATAAATGTCCACTTAGGTTTTCTGAGGCATTTAATTCTCTCTCAACTTCCTCCTCAATCATATCTGCCAGAGCTATCGTAGGCCCCCTTTTTGGTATTGGTATAATACTGTCATGTGTACTGAGATAGTGAAAAGCTTTGCCCTCCTGATTTCCTTCTAAATGTGTTCCTCAATCCACTATACTCCTCCAGGAAGACCCTTGATTTCAGCAGCCCACATGTGATCCATGCCTCCTTCTTTTTCCTCACGCAACTCACCCATGCCGACCCGAACCTCAGTTATTTTCATCATCGAGGGATCCTTACTCGTCCCATCCTGGTCCTTCATGCTTACAGTACATGCACATGCATAACTTTGAAATCCCACCATCGCACTTTTAAAAGCATCCCACTTTCCACTTGCCCACAAACAACCTACTCCAACCATCTTACAATTTCCTATCTAATACTCTCAAAGTTGCCCTTCCCCTAAGTTAGAACCTTAATTGTAGACCAGCCCTGCCCTTTCCCATAACTATTTAAAACTAATAGAGTGCTCACTTACTGACACATCAGTCACTTGACAGTGGTTCAAGCTTTGCTCTCTCCCTCGTGGGGCCCACTAGATGTATTGCCTAATGAAACCATCCTGAGCACACTCAACAAATTCCACCCCATCCAACCCCATGGCACTCGTTGTTATTTGCTCATCTACACTAATCCCATTCGTCTGCATTGGGTATGGATTTAAATGTTTGTCAAAATGCCCCTTAATGTTCTGATGAAAAATATCTTTACTGAAATTTTAATCTCTTATTTAACATTTATCTTACTCCCCAAAGCATAGTAGAAAAAAACCATTTATAATTAATTGTCAAAAATCTGAATAGCATTTAAAGCCTGCATCACATTGTGTGGGGAGCCTGGTGAAGAGATTTGTTTTCCCATGCTGGTGTTTAAGCTTCTCAGTAGAAGACCATCTGATAATAAACTACAGTAGCTGGACGTGGAAACAGCAGGAAGTGGACATCTAAAGCATTTTTGCATCGAATCACAACTCAGGAAGGAGCAAAAGAGAGAAATCAAAGGAAAGAAAAAAATTGACAATAGACAATAGGTGCAGGAGGAGGCCATTCGGCCCTTCGAGCCAGCACCGCCATTTAATGTGATCATGGCTGATCATTCTCAATCAGTACCCCGTTCCTGCCTTCTCCCCATACCCCCTATCCTTAAGAGCTCTATCTAGCTCTCTCTTGAATGCATCCAGAGAATTGGCCTCCACTGCCTTCTGAGGCAGAGAATTCGACAGATTCACAACTCTCTGACTGAAAAAGTTTTTCCTCATCTCAGTTCTAAATGGCCTACCCCTTATTCTTAAAATGTGGCCCCTTGTTCTGGACTCCCCCAACATTGGGAACATGTTTCCTGCCTCTAACATGTTCAACCCTTTAATAATCTTATACGTTTCGATAAGATCTCCTCTCATCCTTCTAAATTCCAGTGTATACAAGACAATGATCTTTCACCTCATGATAATATCCAGAAAAATGAGCTTACCAACATAATTTATGGAAGTAAGTGAGTGAGCAAGAGGTGGAAGTGGGGCTGTCTTAAGTTCTATAAACCACTGGGAGATACCAATCTGGTTACTCATACTGCGTTGAACATCAAGATGAAAGAATACATCAGAGGCTTGAATATGTCATAGGAATTTTAAACAAAACACCATTTGCAATCCAGTAAGATATGGCATAACACAATTATACAAAATATTTATTCTGATGATAAAATCTCTCTATTTATCTCTTAAAAGTACTAAATTATAATCAGGAACACATGGTGATTTGATTGTGAATACATGATTTCTAGAGGTCTGAAGAAAATGATAGGTATTTCCCAGGGGGTGGCTCAGTGAGCCGGTAGTTTAACAGTGTGGCATTGCATTCAGGTCATATATCGTGCTCCTCTACTCTTCTGTAGCTAGGAACTGGACAACTACTAATATCAAGTATTTACTTCTTTTACAATCTTATTTTATCGTGGCAGTTTTTCCCTTCTTATTTTGCTCTTGATTTCTTTCAGAAAAGTTAATTTTGTGGTGGATGGTCCTCCCTACCCGTCAGCTTGTTCATTTTGCACATATGAGCCTGGCCAGGCTATTTGACTACAAAACCATCGCAACCATGCTAAAGTCCTGATCCAAAATACTACCTATCTATTCCCTCCACAGATGCAGTCTGAACCATGCAGTTATTCCAGCATCTGAAGTTAAATCATGCTCTGTTGTGGCATGTGTGTTTTACAATAAGGGGTTAATGCTACTAGTTTTTATGTTCACAGAAGCACCATGAGTGATACATGTTCCACCCATTCACAACTGTAACATTTTACCTCAGATTTGTCACCATTTTTCTCCTCTGCACATGATTGTTCTAGAATCCATGTCCTTACCATCACAGGTGAAATCCTGTACAGCCACATCCTGAATCGGGATCTCCTTCAAGAAGAATGGTTTCTGACAACGTGGGTTTCCACTGACAATCCTTCTCTTCCTCAGCCACCTTCCCAACCAGGCCAAGTGACAGTTACAGTTGAAAGGATTGGCTAGTAGGTTTCTGTGGAAGACCGGCAAAATACCAATTGATAGAATCACAGAATTGAACAGATCGGAAACTCATCCATACAGACCAACTCACCCATGCCATAGTGAGGCCCACTGGAAATTGGAGGAACAGCACCTCATATTTCGCTTGGGCAGCTTGCAACCCAGCGGTATGAACATTGACTTCTCCAACTTTAGATAGTTCCTCTGACCCTCTCTTCCCCTCCCCTTCCCAGTTCTCCCTCTATCTTCCTGTCTCCACCTATATCCTTCCTTTGTCCCGCCCCCCTGACATCAGTCTGAAGAAGGGTCTCGTCCCGAAACGTCACCCATTCCTTCTCTCCTGAGATGCTGCCAGACCTGCTGAGTTACTCCAGCATTTCGTGAAATAACACATCCATGCAGACCAACACCCACCCATGTAGACCAACCCACCCATGTAGACCAACTCACCCATGTAGACCAACTCACCAACCCATGTAGACCAACTCACCCATGTAGACCAACTCACCCATGCAGACCAATTCACCCATGTAGACCAACTCACCCATGCAGACCAACTCACCCATGCAGACCAAGTTTGCCTAGCCATACTAATCCCATTTTCCTATGTTTGGCTCATGTCCCTCTAAACCTTTCCTATCCATGTACCCATTAAGAAAGTATATAACGGCTACACCTTTCAATTATAATCATTTTGCTAAGTTTTCTTTCATATTACACTGGCAATATCCTCACAAAAATACTTTGCTATAACTAGATGTTTCAGTAGCTTCTGAAAGCTGGGCCTCAATCTATAACTTTAAATAATCACGAGATATCACTTTGAAAATATACTATTTATCCCAACGAAGAGCAAATTCAAGGAACGTTTTCAAATCCCAGGGGACCCTTTCTCGATGCAAACCTGGGTTAATATCTCGTGCACTTTCTGAGCAGTAAACATCGGATAGCACAGTGGTGCAGCTAGTAGAGCTGCTGCCTCACAACGCCAGACACCCGATTTCAATCCTGACCTCGGGTGCTGTCTGTGTGGGGTTTGCATGTTCTCCCTGTGATTGTAATGTGAACGGGTAATGTGAACGGTGGTCAGAAGGGTCAGTTTCCATGCTGTATCTATAAACGATACTAAACATTCATTACAAATGTGATGACATATTTTACCTGTGTATTGCACACTCACAGATTTTGCAGCCTGACCAATCTAGTCTCTGCCATTGAGTAGCAGAATGTTAATCCAACTATATTCTTTAAGCCTACAATATTCTGACCCTTAGAATTCATTTTCCGAATTTAACCTCACAACATCAGATCCCTTCTTAGACCATTATCCTCTTCTCGAAATAGCAGTTAATCAACATACCACATGTTGACACCAAAATCCATATATTTTCCACTTTACATGATTCAGAGAATTATATCAAATTCACAGCATGGAACATGCACTTAACCCAAATTATGTTGGCATGTATGGTCCACATTGTCCTTTTATCACCCATCTTTATCTTACCTTATTTATATTATCGTTTTACTTTACCTTCATTCACTTACATAGCTCTTGTTTCAAATACTGCATCCTATAGCTCCCATATGCTGCTTTGAACTTCTTGTAATTACTGCTATATTTATCATTACCGCATGCATACTGCTTACTCGACGAGCTTCATGTGAACAAGGAATTTCATTGCATCCTGCATGATAATAAACTAATCTGAATCAGAAGCTGAATCTCAGTCTGAATCTGAATCTGAATCAGTTCTTTGGACAAAGAGGTTTGCCTAATAGGTAACTTCTTATTAGATTTAATATCAAGCATCTTAAGTTTCGAGCACCTAATTGTGGACTCTGACGTATGGATGTCTTTGTATTTACGTTATCCAATTAGAAAATAAAGAACACAGGAAACTTAATTGCAAGATCTAATTTATAGTCCACTCATCCTGTGTTAATGGATAATTCATCCATGGTTCAAAGTCTAATTTAAGTAACCAACATACAAATAAATGGGGATGACAACCCATAGTGGAAATGACCAAGTAGAGATGAATGCGGGATGCTTGTGAAGATCAAAGTAGAAGTGACGCAAGTGCATTGATACCAATGATTAAGGTTGAACACATTTCCGTCAATGCAAATTGACGTCAAACAAAACAATGAGATCAAAAGCAGATCTTACATGGTTGAGAGGGAGTGCAGGGTGTTGAATGCTCCAGGAGTTATGGTGGTGACTCGGTTGTCGTAGAGGGACAGCAGACGAACTGAGGTGAGGCCGGTAAAGGTGTCATTACTGACACAGCTGATCCTGTTGTTCCTTAGCATCCTGTAACACAGGTCAATGAGGAGGAAAATGGAACAGCTTGAGTGAGTGTTAACTGCAAGACCATTGTTTCAGACTTAAACATTTTACAATAAAGTATTAATTAATAACTGTACCCTCAGGTGACCATCCTCAAATTAAGACTTTCCCAAAAACATTAACAACAACACTGATGTCTTTACAAGTGCAGTGGTAAAATGTGGTAAAATCACACACCAAAATATTTGGAAATATAACGCTGGGCCTTCGTGATTGCTGGGCTAAATCTCAAAATACATTTACCAACCAATATTTCTGTTCTGGTTTCATTCCTGCTCCCATGTGAAATCATCAAACAAAAGCCGAGCCATTTTGAGAGGGAGGAATATCCGGGATGCACAGTTCTCCACTGAACTAGTGTATTTCCCTGAAGGAATGACGTTGCAGTGGCACTGGCAAAAGAGCAAAGCAATGCCAATGTTCTCCTTCAAATGGGGAGTGCATGAGTGCATGATCTTTAGTTAAGGAATTAAACTAAAGGTTTTGGCAATTTCAATGCACAGGAACACACGAGGCTGCAGAGAGCAGTAGAGTCAGGTTAGTCCATCATGGCCACAGCCAATCCCAACACCAAAGGCATCTACATGAGGCCCTGCCACAAGGAGGAGGCATCTATTATCAAGGATCCTTACCATCTGGGCCTTGTCCTCTTCTGACTGCTACCATCGAGAAGGGGGTACAGGAGCCTGAAATTCTCACACCAGGTTCAGGAACAGCTACTTTCCAACCACCATCAGGTTCTTGAAAAGAACTGCACACCCTAATCCTAGATCAGCAACAGAATATCACACAATGCCTCCTGCACTACCACAGACTTGTTTTATAATTGTGTTTCGCACTGAGGTCTTGTTTATATGCAGTTTTTTCCTTTCAACTGTATTGTCCATGTTTTCTTTGTGCCTATTTTTCATGAGTCTACGTGCCTGTGACGCTGCAGCGCACAAGATTTCCATTGTATTTGTATCTTGCTATAACTTGTGCTTATGACAATAAACTCGACATGTGTCCTTTCCTATAAATAGGCAATATGTCGACACCCATGTTGATGCACTGACCGTTTAACCACACTTCCATCTTGTTCTGTTTTTGCCATTGCTGCTGGTGATGTAACAGCTATACAAATCCAATTATCCAACATTCACATTGGCTTCAACACTGTGTACGTTTTGTCTCCATGGATTTCTGCTGTTAAAATATCTCTTCTGTGAAAAATTCACAATACTACAGTTTCTTTGATTGACGGCCATCCCTTTAGACATGTCCGCTGAGGATATGTTTCCTTTCATCTGATGCTTAAAGCATGTTGCTCTGCTGCTTTGGCATCCGTACACTAGATAGGGTCTGTTACTGTACATCCGTACACTAGATAGGGTCTGTTACTGTACATCCGTACACTAGATAGGGTCTGTTACTGGACATCTGGAGCAGCCACCCACACCAGTTCCACCCAAACGCTTCAGATTTTGCTGTTTGTCTTCACTTTCCTACTTCATGATTATCAAATCTCATCCTGTTTGTACCCTGAATAAGGAAAATTTATTTTGCTTTTTCCGATGTTGGCCCTGCAGGCAATTTTGCAGACAGGACCAAATGCAAGATTCTGCGTGTCTGATTACTTCAATTGAATTTGTTTGTCGAGTGGACCACAACAAACCTGTCATGCATGTCTGCTTTAAGAGGTGCCAGGATTGCAAAGCTGAGACAAATGTCCTTGCATGAACAAAAAATGAAAGGATTCTGAATCATTGTTCCAAATTTGTAATTGTTCCTACTTTGAGGATTCAAAGTTGAATTTGCCTTGTAATTTTTGTTCTACTTTATTGAAGAATATTTTCTGCGGCGTTAAAAGATTTGCTAATGTTTTTGTTGTTTCAGATCAGATTTCATTTGGAAACAAAGCTCCTTTGTGCTCCAGTTTAACATTGCTGACGCTGTTTCTACCAAAACAGATGATGTTAAACAAGAACCCCCAAAGCTTCCATCTTTCCAGGTGCATGCTAAGCTCACGAGCCAAAACCACGGAATCATGGAATCAACCACACTGTCTATTGTAGCATGCTTCCTTCCCTTGCTACCAAACTCTTCAGGAGTCTCCTCATCCTGATGCATAGCTGGAGTTACTCTGCTAGTTACTCTTCCTCTGTGGGAGTTGTGTCTGTCCTCTCCTCATCCAGGACCCTTACAATCACCTCCCGTCTGGACTACTGCAACAGCCTCCTCTATGGCGCACCCTCAAAAATCATCAGTAAACTTCAATACATTCAAAACTCCACTGCCCGTCTACTCACCCACACCCCGATCCGTGACCATATCACCCCCGTCCTTTACAAACTCCACTGGCTTCCCATCCCCCAGAGAATCCAGTACAAAATCCTCCTCATGACCTACAAAGCCCTCCATAACCTGGCCCCATCCTACCTGACCGACCTCCTCCACAGGCACACTCCCACCTGCACCCTCCGCTCTGCTGCTGCCAATCTCCTATCCCCCCCCATCCGGACCAAACTCAGATCCTGGGGGGACAGGGCTTTCTCCATCGCTGCTCCCACCCTATGGAACTCACTACCTCAAACCGTCAGAGACTCCTCCTCACTCACCACATTCAAAACATCACTGAAGTCTCACCTGTTCAGTACTGCCTTCAACCACTGAAGGTCACCTCACCTTCTGTCTCCTTTCTCTGTTCGTTTACTTATTTATCTATTTATTCACTTCCCTATGTTCTTTAAATCCCTGTAAAGCGTCTTTGAGTGTATGAAAAGCGCTATATAAATGTAATGCATTATTATTATTATTATTACTTCTTGTGCAGTGTTTTGACTGGTTTTGTTTTGACCGGTTGCTATGCTCAGCAATGCTGCTGATGCTTTTATCGGCCACTTTTAATCGATCACAAACACAATCGGTACATAGTTTATTCTTTCTTCAGTCTCTCTCTTAGCTTGCTCACACAGTCCATGCTTCACATCCACATTGCCAATTTATAAGCCAAGGCACACAATATGAAGGATGTGAAGCACTACATGCATGCTGTTTATGCAGCTTGAACAACAGTGTGCATGTACACATATGGCACGGATTTACATACATAGCAAAGTCAAGCCACATGCACAAAGTTCAGAGCTTTTGAGAAATTCAGAACTTTCCAGAAAATGTTACGAGGATGTTGCCAGGGCTTGATGGCCTGAACTACAGGGAGAGTTTGGGCAGGCTAGGACTTTAGTCATTGGAGAGCAGGAGAACGAGGGATGATCTTATAAAGGTGTATAAGATCAAGAGGGGAATAGCTATGATGAATGCACCCGGAGTAGGGGAATCGAGAGTAGGGGACATAGGTTTAAGGTGAGAGGGGAAAGATTTAATGGGAACCTGACAGGTGACCTTTACACACAAAGAGTGGTGTGTACATGGAACAAGCTGCCAGAGGAGGTAGTTGAGTAGGTACTATAACAACATTTAAAAGGCATTTGGACAGGGACACAGATAGGAAAGGTTTAGAGGGATATGGGCCAAATGCAGGCTGGTAGTACGGGCGTAGATGGGACATCTTGTTTGGCATTGGGTCGAAAGGCCTATTTCCATGTTGTTTGACTCTATGACTCCTATAACTACACTGAAATTAGTGAAATTCCAATAATGTGGTGATTTAGGAAGGTTCTTTGACTGATGCCCATTTACTTATAGTCACAGTATTAACAGGAATATCCAATATATTAAAAAGTTCAATGCGTCCAGAATTTGTGGTAGAGGTACTGCCTTAGGGTGCCAGAGACCCGGGTTCGATCTCGATTACAGGCGCTTGTCTGTACGGAGTTTGCACGTTATCCCCGTGACCTGTCAGGAATTTCTCTGAAATCTTCGGTTTCCTCCCATACTCCAAAGACATTCAGGTTTAAAGGTTAATTGGCTTGGTATAAATGCAAAATTGTCCCTAGTGTGTGTAGGGTAGTGTCAAAGTGCTTGAATCGCTGGTCGGTGCGGACTCGGTAGGCCGAGTTTCCCCACTGTATCTTTAGACTAAAGAAAATTTAACCAAAGTACTGTTAAGTAAAACTAGCAAATGGTTTAGAGTTATTTTATTTTAAGTTATACATAGACTAAAGTCTGGGTGTATATATTTTTATATGATAAACACATTTTCACAAAAAAATCCAGCAATCAGCATTCATGATTTCATTAATGCATATGGTTGATTGCAAGGAATATAACCATTCAGTTTAGTTTAGTTTAGTTTAGAGATACAGCGCAGAAACATAGAAACATAGAAAGTAGGTGCAGGAGTAGGCCATTCGGCCCTTCGAACCTGCACCGCCATTCAATATGATCATGGCTGATCATCCAACTCAGTATCCTGTACCTGCCTTCTCTCCATACCCCCTGATCCCTTTAGCCACAAGGGCCACATCTAACTCCCTCTTAAATATAGCCAATGAACTGGCCTCAACTACCTTCTGTGGCAGAGAATTCCGCAAAAAACGTTCTCATCTCGGTCCTAAAAGACTTCCCCCTTATCCTTAAACTGTGACCCCTTGTTCTGGACTTCCCCAACATTGGGAACAATCTTCCTGCATCTAGCCTGTCCAACCCCTTAAGAATTTTGTAAGTTTCTATAATATCCCCCTTCAATCTTCTAAATTCCAGCGAGTACAAGCCGAGTCTATCCAGTCTTTCTTCATATGAAAGTCCTGCCGTCCCAGGAATCAATCTGGTGAACCTTCTCTGTACTCCCTCTATGGCAAGAATGTCTTTCCTCAGATTAGGAGACCAAAACTGTACGCAATACTCCAGGTGCTGTCTCACCAATGCCCTGTACAACTGCAGTAGAACCTCCCTGCTCCTATACTCAAATCGTTTTGCTATGAATGCTAACATACCATTCGCTTTCTTCACTGCCTGCTGCACCTGCATGCCTACTTTCAATGACTGGTGTACCACGACACCCAGGTCTCGTTGCATCTCCCCTTTTCCTAATTGGCCACCATTCAGATAATAAATTATTCGTCCCACTGGGTCCGCGCAGACCAGTGATCCCCACATATATTAACACTATCCTACACCCACTCGGAACAATTTTTACATTTACCAAGCCAATTAATCTACAAACCTGTACGTCAAATGTGGTAAGTGTGTCCAGGTTCAGCTCCTGAAGGACCGTGTTGGGGAACTGGAGAGCCAACTGGATGACCTCAGGATCATCCGAGAAAATGAGACGTTCCTGGTCAAGACCTTCAGCGAGATTGTTACACCAAAGGTACCAGATGAAAAAAGGTGGGTGACGGTGAGGAAGGGAAGGAAGCTTGGAGTACAAGAGACCCCGGGGGTTGTACCTCTTGAAAACAGGTTCACCCTCTTGGAAGCTGTCGGGCCAGAAGACACTGCCAGTCTGAGCGGCGGACAGGTCTGCGAGGCAAAACATGGCGGTGCGGCAAAGCTGAAGGGACCGACGTCAGGCAGAGCCGTTGTGGTAGTAGGGGACTCCATCGTGAGAGGTACAGACCAGGGGTTTCTGCGGCAACAAGCAGAATTCAAGGATGGTGCGTTGCCTCCCTGGTGCCAGGATCCAGGACATCACAGACTGAGTGCAGAGCATCCTCAAGGGTGAAGGTGGGCAGCCGGTAGTGCATGTCGGCACAAACGACGTCGGGAAGAAGAGGAAAGATATTCTGCAGCGTGACTTTAGAGATGTCGGAAGAAGGCTGAAAAGCAGGACCTCCAGGGTGGGTATCTCCAGTTTGCTTCCAGTTCCTCGTGCTGGTGAGGGCAGGAACAGGGAGATATGGGATCTGAATGTGTGGCTGAGGAGCTGGTGCAGGGGGCAGGGATTTAGATTCTTAGACCACTGGGATCTGTTTTGGGGTCAGGGTGCATTGTACAAAAGGGACGAGTTGCACCTTAACAGGCGGGGGACCTGCATTCTGGCAGGCAGGTTTGCCACTGCTACACGGGTGGGTTTACACTAAATAGTGCGGGGGGGGGGGGGGGGGGGGGGGTTCAAATGGGATGGTCAAGGATGGAGTTAAAGGGAAAGAGAGTATAGGAAAAGTTAAGAAAGACCCCAGAATTAATGGGACAGAAAGCTCACGAAGGAATAGGAGAAAATGGCCAAGTGAAATAGGAATCGATGTGAAAGGTGAGATGAGCAAAGGATTAAAAGTATTATATATGAATGCGCAAAGTAGAAGAAGTAAAGTGGATGAGCTTGAGGCTCAGTTAGAGATTGGTAGATATGACATTGTGGGGATTACAGAGACGTGGTTGCAGGAGGATCGGGCCTGAGAACTTAATATTCAGGGTTATACGTCCTATAGAAAGGACAGGCAGGTGGGCAGAGGCGGTGGGGTAGCTCTGCTGGTGAGGGACGAAATTCAGTCCCTTGCAAGGGAAGACATAGGGACTGACGAGGTGGAGTCACTGTGGATTGAGGTGAGGAATTGTAAAGGCAAGAAGGCATTAATTGGTGTCATCTACAGATCCCCAAATAGTAGCCGGGATATAGGGTGTAAGATGCAGCAGGAGTTAAAACTGGCATGTAAGAAAAGTAATGCCACTGTAGTGATGGGGGATTTCAATATGCAGGTAGACTGGGAAAATCAGGTTGGTTCTGGACCCCAAGAAAGGGGGTAGACTGCCTCCGAGATGGATTCAGAGCAGCTTGTACTAGAGCCTACCAGAGAGAAGGCAATTCTGGATTTAGTGTTGACCAGATTTAATAAGGGAACTCGAGGTAAAGGAACCGCTTGGAGGTAGTGACCATAATATGATAAGTTTTAACCTGCAATTTGAGAAGGAGAAGGTTAAACCAGGAATGTCAGTGTTGCAGTTGAACAAAGGGGACTACGAAGGCATGAGAGAGGAGCTGGCCACGGTCGAATGGAAAAGGATCCTAGCAGGAATGACGATGGAAAAGCAATGGCAGGAATTTCTGGGCATAATCCAGAAGGTGCAGGATCATTTCATTCCAAAGAGGAAGAAAGATTCTAAGGGGAGTAAGAGGCAACTGTGGCTGACAAGGGAAGTTAGAAATGGAAGAAAGGGAAGTTCGAGATGGAATAAAACTAAAAGAAAAGATGTATAACAAAGCAAAGAATAGCGGGAAGCCAGAGGATTGGGCAACTTTCAAAGGACAATAGAAGGTAGCAAAAAGGGCAATACGGGCTGAAAAGATGAGGTACGAAGCAAAGCTGGCCAAGAATATAAAGGACAGTAAAAGCTTCTTTAGGTATGTTAAGAGAAAAAGATTAGTAAAGACAAATGTAGGCCGCTTGAAGGCAGAAACAGGTGAAATTATTATGGGTAACAAGGAAATGGCGGAAGAGTTGAACAAGTACTTCGGATCTGTCTTCACTAAGGAAGACACAAACAATCTCCCAGATGTACTAATGGACAGAGGATCACGGGAGACAGAGGAACTGAAAGAAATTTGCATTAGGCGAGAAATAGTGTTGGGTAGACTAATGGGCTGAAGGCTGATAAATCCCCAGGGCCTGATGGTCTTGCATCCCAGGGTATGCAAGGAGGTGGCTCTAGAAATTGTGGACGCATTGGTGATCATTTTCCAATGTTCTACAGATTCAGGATTAGTTCCTGTGGATTGGAAGGTAGCTAATGCTATCCCACTTTTCCAGAAAGGAGCGAGAGAGAACAGGGGGAATTATAGACCAGTTAGACTGACATCGGTGGTGGGGAAGATGCTGGAGTCAATTATTAAAGAGGTAATAATGGCGCATTTGGATAGCAATAAAAGGATTGGTTGCCAAGTCAGCCTGGATTTATGAAGGGGAAATCCTGCTTGACTAATCTTCTGGAATTGTTTGAGGACAAGTAAAATGGATGAAGGAAAGCCAGTGGATGTAGTGTATCTGGACTTTAAGAAAGCCTTTGATAAGGTCCCACATGGGAGGTTGGTGAGCAGAGGTTGGTGCAGCGTAGGTTCATGAGGTTAATCCCTGGGATGGAGGGACTGTCATATGAGGAAAGATTGGAGAGACTGGGCTTGTATTCACTGGAGTTTAGAAGGATGAGTGGAGATCTTATCGAGACATATAAAATTAGAAAACGACTCGACAAGCTAGATACAGGTAAAACGTTCCTAATGTTGGGGGAGTCCAGAACAAGGGGCCACAGTCTAAGAACAAAGGGGAGGCCATTTAAAACTGAGGTGAGAAGAAACTTTTTCACCCAGAGAGTTGTGAATTTGTGGAATTCTCTGCCATGGAAGGCAGTGGAGGCCAATTCACTGGATGAATTTAAAAGAGTTAGATAGATCTCTAGGGGCTAGTGGAATCAAGGGATATGGGGAGAAGGCAGGCACAGGTTACTGATTGTGGATGATCAGCCATGATCACAATGAATGGTGGTGCTGGCTCGAAGGGCCAAATGGCCTCCTCCTGCACCTATTTTCTATGTTTCTATTTTTCTGTGTCTTTGGAGTGTGGGAGGAAACCGAAGATCTCAGAGAAAACCCACGCAGGTCATGGGGAGAACGTACGAACTCCGTTCAGTCACCGCCCGTAGTTGGGATCAAACCCGGGTCTCCGGCGTTGCATTCGCAGTAAGGCAGCAATTCCACCGCTGCGCCACTGTGCCGCCCTATATTGCCCAAATGCACAGCCTCATGGAAGATTTTAGATTTGTGATTAAACATATTATTTAATATCGGACTTAATCAATGACTGAATTGATACAACTTTGCAGATTGAGGGCGATTTTTCATCCAGAGAGAATGAGAATGGTTTATATTTGCCCACACTCAGTTCTCAGCTTATTAAGTCAAATGTTATTAAAACATATAGACTTCTGACAACATTGGACGGACTGGATGCAGGGATGATGTTTCCTCTAACTGGGAAGCACAGAACTAGAATTCCCCATCTCAAGATACAGAGTAAAGACTTTGAGGATTGAGATAAGAGGAGGTTTCTTCTCTCAGAGGGCAGCGAACCTGTGGAATTCTCTGCATAGTCCAAGTTGCTAAATGTATTTAAGGAGACAGATATATTACTGGCCACATCAGGCATCAAGAAATATAGTGCTAAGATACAGCATCAGTCACGATAATGCGTAGTGGTGCAGCAGGGCTGAATGGACTATCTTATATGCTATGATTCATTTTTTCTATGCAACACCAAATGATGATCATTGTTAATTTTAGTTAAATAAACTAATTTTAGTTAATTGTGCACTGAAAATTCACTCTGAAAAAGGGTCTTGTTCCGAAAGGCCACCTGATCATGTTCTCCAGAGAAGGTATTTATTCACAAAATGCTGGAGTAACTCAGCAGGACAGGCAGCATCTCAGGAGGGAAGGAATGGGTGACGTTTCGGGTAGAGACCCTTCTTCAGACTGATGACGTTTCGGGTCGAGACCCTTCTTCAGACTGTTCTCCAGAGATGTTCTCCAGAGATGCTGCCTGACTCGCTGAGGTACTCCAGCACTTTGTGTCTTTTTTTTTCCCGAAAATCAAAAGTTAGCTTTCAGGGGACAAATTAAATTCAGAAATCAGATGAAGCAGGAAAAGGTTGGATTTTGATAAATGGAAGAGTTTCGCACTGACAGCTGATCTGATACTGAGCTCTCTGCGGGCACACAGGTTATCGATGTGGTGTACTTACAGTGTCTTGAGCCCAGAGAGACCAGAAAACATTCGGTTGTGGACCATTTCCAGTTCATTTCCAGTCAGCAGCAATTCCAAAACCCCTGATGCCCCTTCAAATGCTCCCTCTCGAATATCTCGGACCTTGTTGTTGCTCAGGTTTCTGATGAGAAATGATGAGAACATTAATTCCATAAAAAGGCCAACATTTCATCAGTATGCATAAATAACATTCTTTGCTCTCTACGAAAGCATTTTTGATAAAATCATGCAAAATAACTTGATTTTGTAATTAGTTTACAGTAAATTGGAAAATCAAGGAGTTTAATGAAAACAGCATTTAATAGTCGATGGAAAATGAACTAATCTATAACCACTCTTGAATTGCTAAAATGCTTTATTAATTGAAGTGTAGGCCATGTTGAGTTATAATTGTAATCACTTTATTAATGAGATGCGTGATACTGGGATCGAATGTGAGCAGTGTCTGGGAAGTTTGCAGTCTACTTTCCAAGCTATTTCAACCTTATCCCTACAGATGGAATTAAGTCTTCACTCTGCGATGGTTATTAACGTCCACTTTGCCCAGCCTCCCAGAGGAAGTTAATCCACAACACAAATCTGCTCATAATTCAGCACTAATTGGCCAATCCACCTCCAAACAGTTGCAAAGATGGATGGTGGGGGAAGTGGATACGTCACGTTGGAGTATTTTTCAAGCGTGTTACTGGGGCAATGTAAAAGGAGCTGTGAACTCTGTCTGACCCCCGGTATATTGGAACTGCCTTTGCTCAATACAGACAAGAATGCTGTCCGCCTTGGGACTTTCCCCTCTCTCTCTCTCTCTCTCTCTCTCTCTCTCTCTCTCTCTCTCTCTCTCTCTCTCTCTCTCTCTCTCTCTCTCTCTCTCATACACATCCATACACACCCAGAAACACATGTACAACGTGCACACACTTGTGTAAGGACTTGTGGAAATGTTTAAATAGAGACTGGCAACTATATCTTTTGACACACTTGGATATAATGATACTGGCACATGGTGATGTAGACCAAAGCACATGGGGGCATAAGGACATGGGATGTACAAAGAGTGCACATACAGACATTCATGGGTGTACTTTCTGCGTTCAATAGGTTCATGAAGAATGAATGCCAAAGTTGTGCAATAGGTGTGTTATAGGTGTGTTATGGAAAGTGGCAAGAGGAAATATACATGGCACACACATAATGTTGAAATGTTATTGCATTAAGTAATTTATCAACAGATCAAATGAGTGAAGATTGGATTAGAGCGAAGGCTTTGAAACAAGATGCCTGCTGTTATGGAGCCAAGAGCTTTCAGAGGCTTTCCAAATTAAAGTGCAGTATCGGAAAATCCATTTATAATCTACAAAAAAAGGTTGCTCCACATCGTCCCATCTACAAATCGGTGCTGTTCTGATATTCACTGTTCCAATGAACACTTTAATAATGATTGAGGCATTAACAATCTGCGGTGCCTTAGCGACACAGTGGAGTGTAAAGTTCTAATGGGCAGAGAGGTATTCATCCCACTGGCCAGTCTAAATGACCTGACTGTGGAAAGCATCATAGCTGGGACTGATGGTGTTCCCCGCCTGACACCTTCACAAGAGCACCTTTGCAAAGGTGGGAATGAAGGGGGCCTGAGACCATTGCAGTACAGCCAGCTGTCTCAGCACAAGCAAGGGGAAGCTCGTGGAACTGATGTGATACAGGGACATGGTTTAACCTAACATAGATAGGCTGATTACTATGATATACACCGATGAGCCAAAACATTATGACCACCTGCCTAATATGTCTTCGTTGCCCTCGCGCATCAATGAGCCTTGGGCGCCCAACACCCTGTCGCCGGTTTGTGGTTTGTCCCTCCTCGGACCACTGTCGGTAGGTACTCACCACTGCTGACTGGGAGCACCCCACAAGCCTTGCCATTTCAGAGATGCTCTGACCCAGGCGTCTGGCCATAACAATTCGGCCCTTGTCAAAGTCGCTCAGGTCTTTACTCCTGCCCATTTCTCCTGCATCCAACACATCAACTTCAAGAACTGACTGTTCACTTGCTGCCTAATATATCCCACCCCTTGGCAGGTGCCATTGTAACAAGATAATCAATGTAATTCACTTCACCTGTCAGTGGTCATAATGTTTTGGCTGATTGGTGTATATCTCCATGTAATTCCAGTAAAATTCAATCTGTAGGAATTGTGTGGAATCTATTATAACTTGGTATATAATAACAAAAGGGTACATCACGATTGGTGCAGGTAAATTTCAATTTCAAGTTCCCCTCTCCCCTAGCACGGGAATAGAAACGAGGTGTCTCCATTTTCAATTCCATATTTGTCCTGTCAAGTTGAAACTGAGATTTATGGTGCTTGGTTTCCTCAGACAGAAACCTCATGTGCCAGTTACAGTGCAGTGAAGGTTTTTAATGTTTTAACAAGTGAGGAGGCATTTGTTCTCAGGTACCAGTGCTGTGGGCGCACTGCTCAGTATAAGGAGCACGTGTCACATAGTTAACACGGTATGTCAACCATTTCACAGACACACAAAGCCCATGGATTTATCCTTCTCTCCATACTCATCCGTGGAAATGACCACAAATGGGTGACCCATTAAGGTACTGTGCTCATCACTATAATGGTGGACTAGCATTAACAACAGAATGTGTGGCAATAGACAATCGTTGATCTGTGTGCTTGCAATGTGTTGACCTCCTGCCTCATCGAGCATGGGTGTAAAATAGCAGCAGAACAAGAAAGGAAAATGAGGGAAAGGTTTAACAAAACAATGTTCTGAACAAAGGATCTGAGGGATACAAAAAAATCTATTTTATGTAAACTGTGATCTGGAACTCTACTTGGATTATTGAAGCAGTAAAGTTATTCAGGTTTTGTACAGATACTTAGATGGCACATTGGCACAGCTGGTAGAGTTGATGCCTCAGAGCGCCAAAGACTCTGATTCAATCTTGATCCCAGGGTGCTGTCTGTGTGGACTTTGTGACCGCGTGGGTTTCATCTGGGTCTCTGATTTCCTCCCACAAAGATGTGCGGGTTTGTCGGATAATTGGCCACTGTAAACATTCCCTAGAGTGTTGGGAGTGGACGGTGAGGTGGGATAACCTAGAACTAGTGGGGGCGGGTGATCGATAGTCAGTGTGGATTCACTGGACCGATGGGCTTGTTTTCATGCGGTATCTGTAAAACTAAAACTACTCTTGGAAATTGGATTTGATCTATTGTGAGAACTGAGGGTCTGAATGGCACTTCTGTGCTATAATATTTGACTCTGGCTGATATTTTTAGTTGACTCCTTTGGTCATTGTGTTGTCTGAGCAATACAAGGGTCCATGATCAACGAGGAGAGTGAATTGGCTCCACAATCAGCAAGCACTGCCTGCAACATTAAAACCTGGCTCAACAAAAACAGAAAACTGTGGTGTTGTGAATGAACAGTGAAATCAGAATCTTGGCTCCAATTTGATTTGTACTTTCAGGCCTTTCCCGTCTCCAAAGAAATCTAATAAGCTCCCTTGATAGCAGCTTTTGTAAGGCCTGTTTAATTTCTCCAGGTGCAGGTTCTAAACTTAGTGTGAAATTAGAACTTCCTTCTTTCTTCATCTGAAGGACGGAACCAAACTTTCCAAACTGCACCTGGGAAAGTTAAGTAGGCAACTGAGTGATTAAGCCCTGGAGTGACAGGATAAGCCTTTCCCCTTTTTCCACTGAGGTCATGGCTTAAACTGTTTATGTTTCATTGGCATTTGTATGCCAACGGAGGACGAAGCAGAAAAGGCAGGGTGAGCAAAGAAGCAACAAAGACAACAGGAGATCGTGAGGCAGAGCATAGACAAATGGCAGCTGAAACCAGGGTGTAGCAGCGCCAAGGCAAGATCAACATCAGCTGCTAAAGATCGACAGAAAACAAAATGGGAGTTGTCGTGTGGCTGCAGGAATGTTCCAGGCATGATATGACAGGCTCATTAGGAAGTATAGAGCGTGGTGAGAGGAACATGATGGGGGACTCACTCCCTGGACTCACACTCTCCAGCCTCCAGCAGCTGAAACAAGCCTGATCATGGAGGGGAGGCGGGGGGGGAGATATAAATATTGCAAAGAACATAACTTAACATATTTACTTGGCATTGTCAAGTGGTGATCCATTCTATGTAGGAAGCCTTGTTCTGCCTTTGGTTGGCCCTGATGATTGATTTCCAGAGCTTTAATTCCCAGCTCTTTCCTATGTACCTAACATTCTTCAATGTCACTCTCTTACTAGTCACTCTGAAGAAAGGCATCTTGTGAATCATCCTAGATGTTATTTTTTTCATCTCTCGTGCTGCTGCCAGATTCAAGACATTTACATTTTCTCAGAATCCTGGCAAACATTTTTTGAAGTTGATAGCAAATTGAACTGGGTGGGGCAGATAGTGGTGATGGTATCTGGTTGCACATACTGTACATAGACTTGGTGGTATCTGGTTGCACATACTGTACATAGACTTGGTGGTATCTGGTTGCACATACTGTACATAGTCTGGGTGTAAAACACTCATTGACCAGTAAGTGCCTTTTGAGTAAAATGGGTGAAATTATATTTTCACATTATTTTCCATATTACCTTACACCATCAAAGGAGGCCATTTAGTCCATTGTGTCTAAGCTGACCCTAAAGGCAATCCCATCAGTACCATACCCCCATTTGATTTCCTGTAATATATTCTTTCTCATATTTCCTCTGATTCTTCAGCCAACGGGCGGCACGGTGGCACAGTGGTAGAGTTGCTGCCTTACAGCGCCAGAGAACCAGGTTTGATCCTGACTACAGGTGCTGTCGGTATGGAGTTTGTACGTTCTCCCTGTGACATATTTGAGGTTTCTCCGGGAGCTCCGGTTTCCTGCCACACTCCAAAGATGTGCAGGTTTGTCGGTCAATTGGCTTTTTTAAATTGTAAATTGTCCCTGGTGAGTATAGGATAGTGTCAGTGTGCGGGGATTGCTGGATGGGGCGGACTTGGTGGGTCAAAGGGACTGTTTCCGCACTGTATCTCCAAACTAAACTAATATTGGGGCAATTTTCCCAATTTTCCTGCATAGGATCCAATTAATCTACCAGCACTTGTTCGAGAAGCAGGAGGAAAGCGAAGCATTGGGGGTAGAGGGGTTGTGAATGCAGTCAAAGGCAGGACACGTAAAACACCAGACGGATGTCAACAGAGGTCAGGATTGAACATGAGCTGCTGGAACAGTGAGACAGCAACATCATGTACTACATTACTGTTCTTGCCATCAGGAGGGAAATAAATTGAGATTCTTTGTCACATATGCAGTGCTGACAGAGAATGACACACACTGCAGTGCTGTCACATATGCAGTGCTGAGAGAGAATGACACACACTGCTGGCATGCTTATTAACTAGCAGGTGGACTGTTCCCCATTTTACATCCACACCACTGGCTGTAAGGCTCCCCAAGGATCATAAAGACGGGGCAGATTAGCACACAATGGTTGGATTCTGATATGTGTGCATTGTTAACATCCATTTGATCAGCATTTTCCTTCCTCATGCCTTCTAGAAGTCCATTCCTGCTGAAGTATATTCCAAGGGCACTCCACTAATACATTGGCCTTCATCTGTAATCTAAAGACTTTGGACAATTGATTCAACCAGCCGCAAGAGCCACAGTGTCCACATGTGTACATTTTCCAGTAGGCTTCTCTGCCTGGCCATGAAAAGCATTGCTGGGCATTAAACTTGAATAGCTGATCTCTATTAGAAACATAGAAACATAGGAGGAGGCCATTTGGCCCTTCGAGCCAGCACCACCATTCATTCTTATTATGGCTGATCATCCACAATCAGTAACCAGTGCCTGCCTTCTCCCCATAACCCTTGATTCCACTAGCCCCTAGAGCTCTATCTAACTCTCCTTTAAAATCAACCAGTGAATTGGCCTCCACTGCCTTCTGTGGCAGAGAATTCCACAAATTCACAACTCTCTGGGTGAAAAAGTTTCTTCTCACCTCAGTTTTAAATGGCCTCTCCTTTATTCTGAGACTGTGGCCCCTGGTTCTGGACTCCCCGAACATTGGGAACATTTTTCCTGCATATAGTTTATCCAGTCCTTTTATAATTTTATACGATATATTATATGATAGAGACAGTCAACATGGATTTGTGCCTGGAAGGTCATGTTTGACTAATCTTCTTGAATTTTTTGAAGAGGTTACCAGGGAAATTGATAAGGGCAAGGCTATGGATGTTGTCTATATGGACTTCAGTAAGGCATTTGACAAGGTTCCACATGGAAGGTTGATTAAGAAGGTTAAATCATTGGGTATTAATAGTGAGGTTGCAAGGTGGATTTAACAATGGCTGAATGGGAGATACCAGAGGGTAATGGTTGACAACTGTATGTCAGGTTGGAGGCCAGTGTCTAGTGGAGTACCCCAAGGATCTGTGTTGGGTCCACTGTTGTTTGTCATTTACATTAATGGTCTGGATGAAGGTGTGGCAAATTGGATTAGTAAGTATGCAGATGATACTAAGATAGGTGGTGTAGTTAATAATGAAGTGGATTTTCAAAGTCTACAGAGAGACTTGGGCCTTTTGGAAGGGTGGGCTGAAAGATGGCAGATGGAGTTTAATGCTGATAAGTGTGAGGTGCTGCATTTTGGTAGGACAAATCAAAATAGGACGTACAGGGTAAATGGTAGGGAATTGAGGAATGCAGTGGAACAGAGGGATCTGGGAATAATTGTGCATTGTTCCCTGAAGGTGGAATCTCATGTGGATAGGGTGGTGAAGAAGGCGTTTGGTATGCTTGCCTTTATAAATCAGAGCATCGAATATAGAAGTTGGGATGTAATGTTAAAATTGTACAGGGCATTGGTGAGGCCGAATCTGGAGTATGGTGTGCAGTTCTGGTCGCCAAATTATAGGAAGGATGTCGACAAAATGGAGAGGGTACAGAGGAGATTTACTAGAATGTTGCCTGGGTTTCAGCACTTAAGCTACAGGGAGAGGTTGAACAGGTTGGGTCTTTATTCTTTGGAGCGTAGAAGGTTGAGGGGGGACTTGATAGAGGTTTTTAAAATTTTAAGAGGGACGGACAGAGTTGACGTGGGTAGGCTTTTCCCTTTGAGAGTGGGGAAGATTCCAACAAGGGGACATAACTTCAGAATTAAGGGACAAAAGTTTAGGGGTAACATGAGGGGTAACTTCTTTACTCAGAGGGTGGTGGCTGTGTGGAATGAGCTTCCGGTGGAAGTGGTGGAGGCAGGCTCGATTTTATTATTTAAGAGTAAATTGGATAGGTATATGGATGGGAGGGGATTGGAGGGTTATGGTCTGAGAGCAGGTAGATGAGACTAGGTCAGAGAAAGTGGTCGGCGTGGACTGGTTGGGCCGAACGGGCCTGTTTCCGTGTTTTAATTGTTATATGGTTATATAGTTATATGGATATAATGAATAGTATTGTATTGAGATAGTCAGCCAGTGAAACAGTGGGATACTTGATGTTAACCAGCAATAACTATTTAAAATATCTTTACCTGTTTGGATATCAGGCAATCCAGATTTTGACTCGAGAGAAATATCATCTGCTCAGGGGAAGTTCAATCAACAGGGATACATATCTCACTTGGTTTCATCAGTACTGACGCAGGTCAATGCAAAACACAACATGGTAACAACAATTGCAGGAACATTGTTCCCACGTTTCTGCCTTCCCTGTGATAGATAGTCTGACCCCATGTCCCCACCTTCCCAATAGTCCCCCTTCACTCCGTCTCTCCACCACTGCTGCCTTCAGGCAAAGTGAAAGAATTTTCACTGAGGACAGTGAGGAGATATCTATTCAATGCCCTGCTATTCTACTGCAACTACAGAAGGTTATGACCTTCAACTCATATTTGGACGCACAATCAGGTCTTAAGATATTCAGTTTGTTGGAGTTCTGGAATTGGACCTCGTTGGGATGCAGTATTACTCAGTATAATTTTCAGGAATGCCACGATATGACTGAAGAGTATCCTGACAGAATCTCTGGATACATTTTTTGATATATCCAGTCAGCACGGGCTTAAGGAAGATGATTGCCACCCTTGAAGCAGCCAGCCTTCAGGTGGGGACTTTTGCAAACCTTTTTTTTTTGGATTCAGTTACTGATCATCAACCACAATGGCCTTTCTCAGGTCCAGAGAAGCCTTTGGAGTTCAGGTGACAACTCTAGATTCAAAGAACGTCTAAGGAGCAAGACTGAGCCTGAGTGACATTGAGCACAGATCTGAACCATGATATACAGAAACGTTACCATCATACAAGGCAGGACATATTTGATAAGTGTTGAACTGCTCTGACATCTTGGTTTTGCAGTAGGATTGGACTTTCCTGCGTCATTGTTGAGTATTTTAAGCTCAGAAAGAATCATTAACAATTGACAATGATGGGTTAATATTCAGCCATTTTGTCAGCTCCTAGGATTCTGAATCCCTCCGTATGTAGTACAGAAGAATTAATTGTTTCATTTACATCAAGATCAGATTGTGTTGTAAAGGAAGTTGGTGCATTGATTCAATTGGCATTCTTCATTTAAACTTAATCTAATCACTCTTTTATTGAGAAAGATTTACATATTTGATAAGATTTGCAAAATATTCAAGCCCAGATGATCTTGATGTCCAAAACATTAGTAGTGTCTGTTTAAAGTAGTGGATTACTTGTACTTACAGTGGTAAGGTTGTTTGTCAACCTTTATATCAAACAAGTTACAGACTGGCAGCTATATCATTTAAGTGATCAAGAACAGCAAGTAAAAGCATCATAAAAATTTTAAAGCGTGTTTTGAACTGAGAATGGAACCTGCCTGATGATATAAAAAGAAACTGAAGATGATACTATTTGAATTTTTTAATTGCAAATTAATTTGAATTTAATCAGATATCAGTCTGTCAAATTATAACTGATGCATCAATAACGTGCTCATACTTTCTTTATAATAATAATAATAATAATGTGTTTTATTTATATAGCACTTTTCATATACTCAAAGACGCTTTACAGAGATTTAGAGAACATAGGGAAATTAATAAATAGATAAATAAGTATTTGCCAACTGACATGGTTCTTGTCTATTTATTTGCAATTGTTGCAAATGGACAATAAACTGGCCAATGTTACTAATGGATAAAAATGACAGAAGATCAATGAAGCTATTTGACCAAAATAATTGTGTGTGACAGGGAGCCAGAGTACATCCATAAATGTAAGAGTTTTCATTGCCAAACAACAAAAAAACCATGACAACTCGTGAAGCAAAGGATCACATGAGATTAAAAGAAAAGAAAGCAGCTCACAATCCACAATAACTTCGATCCCAGCATCTGGCAGACATTAAAAAAGCAACAACAAAAGATTGTCAAACTGACAGCAAGAGCAGAAAGAAACTTGCAAAGATATGAAACCAAAACAAGATTACAAAATGAAAGGAAAGATAGTCGGGAGCAATGAAAACTGACGATATTGATGTTGCCCTTGGAAGTAATAGTGAGTATTTGAAATTAATGTTTATGGAAAAGACGGATATACAAGCTGCCATTAACCCCAAAGAAATGTATATTGAAACACTTCATTTCACAAAAGCAAAGTAATCATTTTGAAGAGAATACTGGAAATACATTTTCAGAGCCAAATAATTTCTGTCTAAGGATTTCAACAAAGTGAATTAGAACACATGGCCTGACCATCATCTTAAAATTCTTAATTTCAAGCTGGCTTGGAATCCCTTTCTCTAGACTACACTCCACTAATTAAGAAAGATGAGAAAGGGAAACTAGGAAATTATGGACTAGTTAATCTAACATATGTGGCTGGGAAATGACCAGAGCCTATAATAAAGGTAATGGAGGCCTGTAGCATCCTAAAACCTGCAGACTGGTGAGACAGACCGGGTTGCATAGATTTGATTTAGTATTTTGAAGATGTGATTAAAATAGGGAATGTTGACTAAAAACAATTGCCTTTCACATTGATATCCAGAAGGCATTTTTTTATGGGAGCTTAACCTGAAGCTCATGGAATTGAAGGCAAATGATTGAGTTGGTTAGCAAACTATTAAGCAGCAGGATTCAGTGAGTTGGAGTAGTAGGCAGGCACTCTCAATGGCAGGATGTGACTAATCATTTACCCATCCTATACATAACCGTTAAATGATAATATGGATATCCAAGCTCACCAAAGACAGCCATGAAAGGAATCTCATTGGAGGTACAATACCAAAAGAAGACATCAACAGATCAAGAGAATGGACAATATTTGTAACAATAATATTTCATTGTAGACATTCACTTTGATCCTAAAGTAAAATGGAATAAAGTACCTTCTAAAAGTAGAGAAAACTAGGAATAGCAGCTACCTAAAAAAAGATTGTGCTCCATGTGCAGAGATTATTAAACAATCATGGAAACATTCAGAATATATTCAAAAGGACTGAAGGATGAGACACCCAGCAGGAAGTGATGCGACAGATTATCTAAAGTCAAGGTTACTCTAAACTGCATTTCCATAAGCAGTTCTAGTCACCAGATCTATCAGTCTCCATAGATTTACTGGAATGATAACTGGACTCCAAGTGTAAACTACAATGGGGCAAATTTTTCACACAAAGGGTGGTGGGCATATGGAATGAGCTACTGGAGGAGGTAGTTGAGGCAGGTACTATCACAACATTTAAAAGACATTTGGACAGGTACATGAATAGGAAAGGTTTAGATGGATTTGTGGCAAATGCAGGCCTGTGGGATTATTGTAGTTGGGGCATTTTAGTCGGAGTGGGCAAGGTGGGCCTAGGGGCCTGTTTCCATGTTGTATGACTCAATGACTCTATCACTTGCGGTCAGTTAAAAAATACAAATGTTAAAAAATGAATTGACTATCTAGCTTATCTACGCCCCTCATAATCACATAAACATCTGTAAGGCCACTCCTCAGTCTCCTACATTCTATTGAGAATAAACCCAGCTTATCCATTCTCTCTTAATAAGTACAGCCTTCCATTTCAGGCAATATCCTAGTGGGTCTCATTTGTACTACCTCTATTCCTACCATGTTCTTCCAGCAATGTGGTGACTAGAGATGTATACAATATTGCAAGATTTGGAATATGTTATTCAGGAGTGCCTCTTTATCATTTATTCATTATCATTTACAACTGCATGTCAACATCTGATCCCCTAATGTGCTCTTGTGGGAAACTTGTGACTGATGCATTCATTTGATACACTTACATTTTACGGAGATTGGGGAGTTTCTTGAAGATGCCTGTTGCTTCCAGGATGGCCAATTCATTGTCATTCAATCGCCTAGACCAATCAAAGAGACAGATAAATATGACTTGCCAAAGAATTGTGGAACATCACCAACAGAGAGATGAACTACTGAGAAGGTTGAGATCAAATGTTAAGGTATAATTGGTAAAATATATCAGTTGCACGTTTATCCTTTGCACAAGAAAACTTTACCAAAAGTCGATTTGGTTTCATCCACATTGTTTGGTCCAAGTGTTGGACCTACTAGTTCAAATCATTTCCATTCTTCATCATCGTTGACTGATTGGTAGCCATTTAATCCCTGCGGAATTTGCAAACTGCCCCATTTCCTTTTCAATGAATCTGCATTCACTCTGACGTGTTCGGACTCCTCAATAATTTGAGCAGATATTTACATGGTGAAGTTGAATCAGAATGGACAAACAGCAAGAACGAATGAGTTGCTGAGAGGGGTTTGATCTTACCAACCCAGTCTCAAACCAATTACTGCTCTCGAATGTAGAAACAAGGAACTGCAGATGCCATTTTACAACAAAAAAAGACGCAAATTACTGGAGTAACTCAACAAGTCAGGGAGCATCTCTGGAAAACATGGATATGTGACGTTTCGGGTCGGGAACCTTCTTCAGACTGACTGTGATGGCGGAGAAGGAGGAATAAAGCTGGAAGAGAGGAGGGGCAGGACAAAGCCTGGCAAGTAATCGGTCGATGCAGGTGAGGAGGGTTTCGATGGACAAATCGTTGGACAAAGGCCAGAGATGAAAAGGCCTTGGTCAATTTGCATACCCCCTGGATAAAGACAGTTTTATGAATTCAAACATGATCCACTTTGTAACAAAATGTCCTGCCAAGGTTTGTTCACAAAATTAATATCTACTTGAACAGTTCATTTCGACAAAATTAAATCCTGGTCTTCAGGGAAGGATGGAGCAAATACTAGAGGTAATTAGAAAGCTAACATTTATGAGCGGTGGGAAAAGAAAATGGGATTGGAAGCAAAAATAATTGTTGATTTTCCCCTCTCTAAACAATGGGCATGAAGATAACAGTTGCATTTCTCAGTAACGTCTGGTTACCATCATTTAGCTGATACTGCTCTTGGCTCACAAGGTCCGATACCTGTAATGTTTCAATTTACAGTGATTTACATCCATTTCAATTCTGTCCCCCAAACCAATAAGATTTCAAGTCATAATTCATTTCTATCTATACCGACGGCACGTGGCAACACATTAAAGTTCTTGCTTGGTTGAGAGGGTGAAGGTTCTTTAACTGTGTTATCGAGGGGTGGAGGGGACGCTTTGATAGCTAGACTCACAGTTCAGTGGTGTACTCCGGGAGATGACTGGGGATTCTGTAGAGCTTCTGATTGGAGCAGTCCACAACAGTGCCCTCACAGCGGCATTTCTCAGGGCAAACCAGGTCCATGAAGCAGTCACTACTCAGCTTGGTTCGGTAGTCCTCTGAGCCTGTGTACAAAAGCCATCGAAACCATTAACTAAAACTAAACATAATTAGCAGTATTATTGATAATGTTTCTCATTTCTACCTGAATTTGACTTGCAAGAGCCTTCATATATTTGTCTTATGTGTAAACACGTCTAAAAGACAGGCACCTAGATTGGCCAGCTGCATAATGTGGCAGATCACTAATATGTTGTCAGATGGAACTTGAAGAGCATCTGTCCTTCACTGGCCACATGGTGACTTTGTAAAGGCATGTGAACCCACATAACAAACAGGTGAAGAATCACAGCTCTACACCGATGAGCCAAAACATTATGACCACTTGCCTAATATGCAGTTGGTCCTCCGTGTGCCAAAACAGCACTGACCCGCCGAGGCATGGACTCTACAAGACCCCTGAAGGTGTCCTGTGGTATCTGGCACCAAAACAATAGCAGCAGATCCTTTAGCAGCACCCCACTAGCCTTGCCGTTTCAGAGATGCTCTGACCCAGTCGTCTGGCCAAAACTATTTGGCCCTTGTCAAAGTCGCTCAGATCTTTACTCCTGCCCATTTCTCCTGCATCCAACACATCAACTTCAAGAACTGACTGTTCACTTGCTGCCTAATATATCACACCCCCTGACAGGTGCCTTTGTAACAAGATAACCAATGTTATTCACTTCACCTGTCAGTGGTCATAATGTTTTGGTTCATCGGTGTATGCAGCCTGCACCATGATTCGTCCCAGTTCAACTGTGCTGTCTCTGCACTGAACTTAATGCTTAGCTGAAGAAGAGGAATTGGCTGTGACATTCCTGCAGATGACCCTGCATGTATCCTGGTAGCTGAGTATAACATGGCATTGAGAACAAGTGTCCACTTACTTTAGTTTACCTTATAGATACAGCATGGCGACAGGCCCTTTGGCCCACCGAGCCAATTCCTAACATCAATTGCCCATTTACACTAGTTCTATGTTATCCCACTTTCTCATCTACTCCCTGCACACGAGGGGGCAATTTACAGAGGCAAATTAACCTATAAACCCACATGTCTTTGGAATGTGGGAGGAAACCTGAGCACCCAGAAGAAACCCACGTGGTCACAGGGAGAATGCGCAAACTCCACCCAGACACCAAGGTCAGGATGGAACCTGGGTTGCTGGCACTGCGAGGCAGGAGCTTTACCAGCTGTACCGCCCGAAAAATATCATTCAACATTCTTGAAAAGGCAATTTGGTCTCCTCAGCATTGTCTTAGTTCATGTTGTGAACATAATGGCTCTGGATATTTTTACATCTGATACTTGCACTCTCATGATCTTGATTCAGCTTAAATGTCAGAATGATTAAGAAATGGGATCTGGCCTTCCTGTGATTTGTTCGCAGCCTGGTCCCTCCTGCTCTTGCCTGGTTGAACTATATACCACAGAGGAGAGCCATGGCTAGGATTCTCAACGAGCCGTTCAATGATTAAGAGTTCAAATCTCATCTCAATGGAGAATTGCAGGACAGACCACTCTGTTAAATGAGTATTCCACCCCTGAATTCAACATCTGCTTACCCCATCACCAATTCACAGTGGCTGCAGAAAGTACCGACTGCAGACTGTCACTTTGACAGCACTTTCCTGCCCTGCGATCCTCGAGCATTGAACATTAGCAAGGCCTGCTTACATCTGTTTATTGCTTCTGTGAAATCCTTCTCGAACGTGGCTGCACTCAGAGATATGCCTTCCTTCCATGTCAGATACATGCATGATGTTCTTAACTAACTAGTCCACGACATTCAACGGAACATAGACCCACAATCGCCACAGAACGGGGTCAGGCAAAATTATGACAACACGCTAGTCACTCTTACTGCACATCGTTTCCATCAAACATGCAGCCCTGGGGTGAGTCGACCTACTGCTCAACCTTAGGTAGTATAAGAAAATAACTGCAGATGCTGGTACAAATCGAAGGTATTTATTCACAAAATGCTGGAGTAACTCAGCAGGTCAGGCAGCATCTCAGGAGAGAAGGAATGGGTGACGTTTCGGGTCGAGACCCTTCTTCAGACTGAAGAAGGGTCTCGACCCGAAACGTCACCCATTCCTTCTCTCCTGAGATGCTGCCTGACCTGCTGAGTTATTCCAGCATTTTGTGAATAAATACTGTTCAACCTTCATCCTTGTCTCTGTAATCTCAATTACTGATTCACAATACACAGATGATGCGTGCACATGCGGCACCTTGGAGGTCAAGTTCCAAATTATCCTTGAGTGTTTCCCTGAAAATTTTGAGATGGTAGGCCTCACACTGAAGATCCTCAAAATAAAGGCTCTCTCCCCATCTGCCCCTTCATCATGACATCTCCTGGATAATCAAGATCCACAAAGTGGCTGCAGAAAACATGGCTTGTAAAATGAATGACCACCGAGAGGATTTTGGCAGGAGAGCAGAAACATTTAATGCCAATTTACAGGGACTCTGGTGAGAATGTATCTGGAACATTATGCATTGATCTAATCTGTTTTTATCAACAATACACGTGCAGTTGGAGAAATCTGCAGGTGTATAGGGCCCTGGTAAGACCACATCTGGAGTATTGTGTACAGTTTTGGTCTCCTAATTTGAGGAAATACATCTTTGTATTTGAGGCAGTGCAACGTAGGTTCACCAGATTGATCCCTGGGATGGTGGGACTATCATATGAGGAAAGATTGAAAAGATCAGGCTTGTATTCACTGGAGTTTAGAAAGATGAGAGGGGATCTTATAGAGACATAGAAAATTATAAAAGACTGGACAAGCTAGATGCAGGAAAAATGTTCCCAATGTTGGGGGAGTCCAGAACCAAGGGCCACAGTCTTAGAATAAAGGGGAGGTCATTTAAAACTGAGGTGAGAAGGAACTTTTTCACCCAGAGAGTTGTGAATTTGTGGAATTCTCTGCCACAGAGGGCAGTGGAGGCCAAATCACTGGATGGATTTAAGAGAGAGTTAGATAGAGCTCTGGGGGGTAGTGGAATCAAGCGATATGGGGAGAAGTTGGGCACAAGTTACTGATTGTGGATGATCAGCCACGATCACAATGAATGGCGGTGCTGGCTCAAGGGGGGCCGAATGGCCTCCTCCTGCACCTATTTTCTATGTTTCTATGTTTCTAAATGCAAGAAAAGTTTACAGATTGCTTTCTGGGAAGAGACAGTTTAAACAGAAATGGTATATATTCCCTGGAATTTAGTAGAGTAAGAGGTGACCTCACTGACCTATATGTGGGTATGGTTTTCCCCAGCTGGGATGTCACAGAGTCACATCGTCTTAGAGTCATAGAGCCAGGAAACAGCTCCTTCATATCAACTCATCCATGTTGACCAAGATCCCTCATCCAAGCTAGTCCCATTTGCTCGTTTTGGCCTAAATCCCTCTAAACAGTTCCTATCCATGTACCTGCCCAAGTGTCTTTTAAATGGTGTCATATTACCGGCCTCAACTACCTCCTCTGGCAGTTTGTCCTTGGCAAAGTCCGTGGTTCCTGCATGCTTCAAAAGATCCATCATTGTACCGGTGCCAAAGAACGCCTCTCCAGCTTGTTTAAATTACTACCAACCGGTGGCCCTCACCTCGGTTGTCATGAAATGCTTCGAGAAACTAATCAAGAAGCACATCTGTGCCCTCCTTCCTCGCAACATGGACCCACTACAGTTCGCATACCGTCCGAACAGGTCCATGGATGATGCGGTCTCCCAGGTTCTGCACACCACTCTCTCTCATCTGGACAGCCAGGGGGGCTATGTGAGGATGCTGTTCATTGACTTTAGTTCAGCTTTTAACACAATAGTCCCCAGCAGACTGGTTGAGAAGCTGCTGGAACTGGGGCTTAGCACCCCTCTGTGTGCCTGGGTCCTGGACTTTCTCACCGCCAGGCCCCAAGTGGTCAGGATGGGGGAACACACATCCAGCTCTCTCACCGTGAACATAGGATCCCCCCAGGGTTGCGTTCTTAGCCCCCTACTGTACTCCCTGTACACACATGACTGTGGGGCCAGGTTCAGCTCAAACTCCATCATCAGGTTTGCTGATGATACTGTGGTGGTGGGCCGTATCTCCAACAACGATGAGAAGGCCTACCGGGAGGAGGTGGCTGATCTGGCACTGTGGTGTCCGGACAATAGCCTCCTCTTGAATGTCACTAAAACTAAGGAGCTGATTGTGGTCTTTAGAAGGGCTAAACATCCAAGGACGTACACGCCACTGGAGATAAATGGGTCTACTGAGGATAGGGTGAGCAGTTTTAAAAACTTGGTAGTCCACATTACAGAGGATCTGACATGGACAACACACATTGCTGCACTGATGGGTAAGGCAAAGCAGCGCCTTTACCACCTTAAACAGCTGTGGAAATTCAGAGTGTCTCTGAGGATCCTTCATTGCATCTACTCTGGGGCTGTAGAGAGCATCCTGTCCGGCAACATTACAGTCTGGTTTGGGAACAGCTCTGCCCAGGACAGGATGGCCCTGCAGAGAGTAGTGCGTTCGGCAGAACGCACCATGGGAACTACACTCGTCCCCCTGCAGGACCTATACATCAAGAGGTGCAGATCCAGAGCAAGCAAGATCATGTGGGACCCCTACCACCCCAGCAACGGACTGTTCCAGATGCTACGGTCAGGCAAACGCCTCCGCTGTCATGCTGGGAAAACAGAGAGGATGAGACGGAGTTTCTTCCCACAGGCCATCAGGACTGTTAACTTTTATAACTCCAGGGACTAAATTTTGTCTTCTCTATATTAATTTATTAACTTTATTTATATGCTGTAAATGTTATTCTTTTTTGTGCACAATCCGCAGGCATTGCCACTTTCATTTCACTGCACATCGTGTATGTGTATGTGACAAATAAACTTCACTTGACTTGACTTGTTCCAAATACCCACCATCCTCTGAGTGAAAATGCCTTGTCTCAGGATCCTATTAAATCTTGCTCCTCTCACTTTCAGCATATGTCCTGCTGTTCTTGATTCCACTTTTCCAGGTAAAAAACTGTGCATCACCCCATGTATTCCCCTCATGATTTCATGAACTTTTATAAGATCATCCGCAGCCTCCTGCAACCAAGGAGTGAAGTCCTGGGCTGCCTAAC
Source organism: Rhinoraja longicauda (assembly GCF_053455715.1). Lineage (NCBI taxonomy): Eukaryota > Metazoa > Chordata > Chondrichthyes > Rajiformes > Arhynchobatidae > Rhinoraja > Rhinoraja longicauda. Next base: position 51,695,349 of record NC_135966.1, read on the forward strand.
CTTTCCCTGGAGCTCAGGCCCTTGCATCCCTGCAACATCATTGGAAGTCTTCTCTGCGCCTTTTTCAGCTAAGCACATCTTTCCTATAACGGGGTGACCAAAACTGAGCACTGTACTCCAATTGCAGTCTCACCAACATCTGGAATCAGACATCATAGGTTCAAAATAAAGGTTTGGCTGTTTAGGACAGAGAAGAAAGAAAATGTCCTCACCCCTGGATCACTGCACCTTTGGAATGCTCTCCTCAATATGGCCATGGAGCTTTAACTGCTGAACATTTCAAGACAGAGATTAATCCATTTTTAGACATGAAGGCAACCAAGGGATGTGAGGAAGAGGTGGAAGCTAAAGATCAACTAGGATCTTACTGAATGTTGTGGATCGGGCCCAATGGGCAAGATGGTCTCGTCGTGTCTCTGTTTCAATGTTCTTGAGATCTTTCCAGCCACTCATTTAGGATACAAACAATTGCTCAGGTTGAGACGGAAGCTATTCAGAGCAACAATGTAATGAAATGAAAGTGAACTTCCCCATGTCACCAATGGGCCAAAAAACAACTTTGCAAACATCCACCTAGGTCTGCTTACATCTACTTACTGGAAAACCTCTTGCTTCATTAAAGAAATCTCTCCCCCAACATGTGATTTTCTGTTCTGATGCATGTCTGCGCACTGTTCTGCCAAAACCTCAGATCACTTTACAATACAATTAGTCAGCGAATTTACATTGTTGCTTCTCTCGCGTAATGTTTTAGTAATATACACAATGTTACATTAAGGATTTAATCTTTGAACATGAAACCTAGAGCACACAGAGAAATTAGCACTAATTTGTAATTCAGTAGACTGCCATCTGTGGCACTGGTTAACGTGCTCCATTTAAATCTTTGTTGATGAAAATGGCTTTGTTTCGTTTCTAATGAATAAATTATGCAATTTATCTCAGAAATTGAACAGCTCTGCACTGGTACCCTGTTCAAAAATTGGCTTGTTATTTAGTCCCTACATCTATCAGTAGTGCTTGTTCATGTATTTAAAGCCTTCTTGAATCATTTAGTGCGGCTGTATTGACGCTACCTGTATATATGAAAAGTGAGTACTATTGAAAAATGGAGCAAAGACAGACATCAATGATGAAATCCAAAGTTAACTATAAAGTGCAAAAAAAACAGCACTTGGTTGATTGGTGAATCTGGCATTTGAAGAGCAGACCTGTCACAAACTTGCTGTTGCTTGCAATCCTTGCTCTAACTGGATGTATCTGACACCAACTCTGCTCATAACAGTCACCTCAAGGCTCTGGAAAGATGCTGTCTCTGCAAATTCCCTAAATTCACTGGAAGGACCTCAGATCAACTTCTCCAGGACTGAAGCCCTGGGTTTTCATTTATTTGCCAGACTAATTTATGTTTTACTTACCATTAGTTATAGAGAGATACAGTGTGGAAACAGGCCCTTCGGCCCAACTTGACCACACTTTTTTAAATGGGTAAAGACTTGGCCACACATTGTTAATGGGTAAAGAAAAAAAACTAACTGTTGGTCAACTTGGAATTAGAGAATCCTGGTTCGTATAATGCTTGCCTTCCCTCATTGAAAGGTATGGGTGACATTAGCCAGGTTTCCATTATTTTCATATTGTTAGATCATATGATCTACTCTCCAATATGGTATCAATCTCCATGTAACAGTGTCTTTGAATCTCCAGCTGAGGTAAGGTTACTGTGTGGAAAAGGCTCTATGTTGAGAGATACATTTTAATGGTATAAATATCTATCAATAATCTGCAACCTATCTCAATCCACTACCTCATCAATAACTTTCAGAGAGAAGATTAAACTAAAATACAAGCTGCTTTACAAACCCATTGTAAGGAGTTCTCACTTTGTGATTAAAAGGAGAGAGGTTCATTGTGATGAACGATGCATGATTGTACAATGTTTTAGATTGGGAGAGGTTGGCAAGGCGATTCACCGGCATCTGCAGTTCCTCGTTCCTGCAAGGGCATTTACCTGTTAAGTTTCAGACCCAAAAGTAGATTGATGGAGTTCTTGTGGTGCAGAAGTCTGCCCATCAAGTCCACGCGTGTTATGTACTTGAAAGGAGCAACTTCCACTTAACTGAAGAGCTCCAGATCTCTATGAGAAGGTGTCCACTCCAGGCCTGGTGCTTCCTTACTGAAAGTGAGGTATCCTTGGTCACCAGCACAAGGATGTTGCTAGCTTAATATAGCTTGTTTTTAAAACACAAAGATTCTGATATTGCCAGACCTCAACTCATGTCTGCTGAACCCCTCAAATGAGACTTTGCGACATTGTTTGACCATCCCAAATGATATTGCATGACAAGGGCAGAGACATGGGTTTGATCTTGTCCTTGGGTGCTGTCTGTAGCTTGCAAGTTCTCCCTGTGTCTGCTTTGATTTCCTCTGGGTGCACCGGTTTCCTCACACATCCCAAAGACGTGCGTGTTTGTAGGTTAATTGGCTGCTGTAAAATTGTGGACTCAATAGGCCAAAGGACCTGTTTCCATGCTGTATCTCTAAACTAAACTAAGCTTCACTATGGAGCTCTTTGTTTAATCCATATCAACATGTTTGTATCAACTTCATTCATTCCTTAATGACACCCATCCAATCGCCTTGCCTTTTTATTGTAGTGCTTAATATTATTTATTGTTATGAGTTTTTAATTATGATTTATCATCATCAATACAATATTTGTTCAACCTATTTCATATAGGATGGAAATAGAAATATGGTGGCAAGATAAAGTTTCTCCTAGTAGAAACAAAGAATTGCAGATGCTGGTTTACACAAAAGGACACAAAGTACTCAAGTAACTCAGCAGGTCAGGCGGCATCTCTGGAGAATGTAGAAAGGTGATGTTTCAGAAGAAAGATTCCAACTCAAAACACCACCTATCCATGTTCTCCAGAGATGCTGGCTGACCGGTTCCAGCATTCTCTCAATCACAGATAATAGTTACATTGTCTACTGGCCTGCTTTCTGCCTCCCTCATTTACTGGGTTATATTTGCAGTTTTCGAATTCTCAAGGGACTTTTAAAATCCAGGGAATTTAAAAAGATTGCGACTTTCTCTGCACCATTCGTTCACTTTTGCATTCCAACTCACTGGAGAAAAAGGGCAACATTACATTATCCCTTTGACTGGTTTGTGCCTCTGCAGGAACCTTTGTGTCCCTTGACGTAGTTCCTGTATTTTTCCAGGGAAGCGCTTTAACCAATATTAGATTTGGGCCTTTTGACCCACTGAGTCCGTGATGACCTTTATCAACTCATTCACGCATCGTATATTAATCTCCTTCTAAAATAAATGTTTTCCCTACATCCCCTTCAAATCCCCCCAGATTCTACACATTTACAGTGGCCTGGAGATATGGAAGAAAACTGGTGCTGGAGAAAACCCACAATGGCTCCACTAACTGCACCACTGTGCTGGCCAATTATGCCTGAATGCATTTCACTTCAGACCCAAACAACTAACAGAGATTTGTCAGCACTAATTCCTTTTGTCATTTGGGAATAGGAGCACATTATTGGGGTCACTCAAACCCATACATCATGGCAGGAATTCATCCTTACAACGCCAGCTATCTGTTTCCTAAAAATCTCAATGGGCTGCTCACATCACTGCCTTCTAACGTAACAAGTTCCATATTTCCACACCACTTTTAGCCAAATGTTTTAGCTGTAATTTTAAAGTTAATCCCCCTTCTTCTAGATTCTTACATCAGAGGAAATGGCATCTCTGTATCCACTCTGCCCAATCCTTTAATCATTTTAAATACCTTGTTCAGATCACTTGGCAATCTTCTAATCTCAAGTGAATTCAAGATAAGATAATGCAAACCGTCTTCATACCTTAGGCCTTATGTTTTGATATAGTCCCATTAAGCTAACGTCTTCAGCACAATGTAAAAAAGTGTTTCTTAAAGAAATGGGTCCATAGATAGATACTGTAACTGTTCTACTGACAGAGTTAGGTTTAAAGGATACGAACATATGAAAGAAAAGCAGGAATAGGCCAGTCTGCCCCTTTTAGCCCATTCTGCAATTCACGAAGATGATGGCTAATTCAACTTTGTCCTCAGCACCACTTAGTTTAATTTAGTTTATTGGCACAGTGAAAAGCTTTTGTTGCATGCTATCCGGTAGGCGGAAAGCTGGTACATGATTACAATTGAGTCATTTACAGTGTGTAGATAAATGAAAAGGGAATTTAACATTTAATGCAAGGTAAAGCCAGCAAAGTCCGATCAAGGATAGTCCGAGGATCACCGATGATGTAGTACCCCCTGTGCTGCCTGACACCCCTTGATTTACTCACCTGTTAAATATCTGTAAATCTTATTCTGACTTTTCTTTTTCAGTTCCTCCATCTCTGGGTTAAAACGTTCCAAATATTTGTGGATCCCTGAGGGAAGCCATTTCTTCTCAGATTGGATGATCTGCAGTAATTTAATAATCGGATGATCCCAACAACCACCCTTTCATCACCCTCAGAAACTCTGCTGACCAGATCACCTCTTGTTAGTCTACACTCCAATGGCTGTACATCCAACCAGCCTAACCCTTTTTCATACATCACCCCTTCATCCTTGGAATCAACCTAGTGAACCTTCTCGGCACTTCCCCCAATACGAGCACATCCTCTCTAAATATGGAAACCAAAATTGTTCGAAGTACTCCAGGTAGGTCTCACCAACATCATGCAAAGATGCAACAAAACTCCCCTATTTTTATATCCCCATACCCTTTGCAATAAAGGCCAACATTCGATTAGTATTCCTAATGACCTGCTTTACAGCATGTGCATAGCTTGTGGTTCAGCTTTCTTAATAGACGGGAGAAGACGGCAGGGGAAGAGAAAAGACATTCTGGCCTTCCATCACAATGAGGAAGTGACTGGAAGAGACTCACTGTGATGGATGTTTCTTTTTGTTTGGTGTTGGTTTATGATTGTGTGTGTTATTGCTTATTTTTATTGCTCTTATTGTTGGACTGTGGGTAATCTTTCATTTCACTGCACATTTATGTGTATGTGACAAATAAACTTGACTATTTTGCAGTCCCATTCCCTTTAAATAACAAATTGCTTTATCATTCACCCGTCCAAAGTGAATAACCACAATGTAGTCCATCTATCAACTTTTGCCCATTCACTTAATCTATCTATATCCCTTTACAGGGGTCTCCACACAATTTGCGAATCCACTTGTCCTTGCATTGTCGGATCCTTCATCCCAATTCATAACTCGGATCCTTCATCCCAATTCATTAAGAAACCTCTCTCAATAATTACCCATTTGCCGTAACACACTCAACTAATTAGTCCCGTCCCATATTTCATCTAACTTCGTATGCTTTCATCTTGCACAGTAACCTTAGAATGGATGTGAGGAGGAATTTCTTTAGCCAAAGGGGGTGAATCTGTGTAGTCAACTGTGGAGGCCAAGACATTGGGTATTTTTAAAGCAGAGACTGTTAGGTTCTTGATTAGTAAGGGCATCAGAGTTTGCGGGGAGAAGGCAGGAGAATGAGGTTGACAGGGATCTGCCATGATTGAATGGTGGAATAGACTCAATGGGCCAAATGATCTAGTTCTGCTTCTCTGACTTATGGTCTTTCTGTGACAACATATGGATGCCAGCTGAAAATCCCTTCATCCACCCTGTTGGTACTTCCTCAAAGAGTTCTACCATACTTACAGAGTCATGGACTTTCAGCAGAAAAATGAGCCCTTCAGCCCACTCAGGTCTAGTTGTCTCTTTTGCTCATCTACCCTAATCCCATTTGCCCATATCCTTCAATGCCTTGCCTATTCAAGTGTCTTTACAAATGCCATCACCTCCTCTGACAGCACATTCTAGATATCAACCACTTTGTGTAACACTGTGAAGCACAATCTTCTTTTCATTAACCATGATGAATCTGCTCAATTCTCCTACTATTTTCCAAATATCCTACTATTAACTTTTTGATCTGTAAGAAAGAACTGCTGATGCTGGTTTTGAAGGTAGACACAAAATGCTGGAGTAACTCAGCGGGACAGGCAGCATCTCCGGAGAGAAGGAATGGGTGACGTTTCGGGTCGAGACCCTTCCTCAGACTGATGTCAGGGGAGGGGGCGGGTCCCCTCCAGAGATGCTGCCTGTCCCGCTGAGTTACTCCACTACCTTCTTGTTAATGGGTTCCAGCATTCTCTCAATCACAGATAATAGTTACACAGTCTGCTTTCTGCCTCCCTCAATTACTGGGTTATATTTGCAGTTTTCGAATTCTCAAGGGTCTTTTCCAGAATCCAGGGAATTTTAAAAGATTGCAACTTTCTCTGCCCCATTCCTTCACTTTTGCATTCCAACTCGCTGGAGAAAAAGGGCAACATTACATTATTCCTTTGACTGGTTTGTGCCTCTGCAGGAACCTTTGTGTACATAGATATTTAATCCTCAATGATTCACCATCGCTCAAGATAAACAAAACATTTTGATTACAGAGGAAAGACACAAAGTGCTGGAGTAACTCAGCGGCTCAGGCAGCATCCCTGAAGAACTTGGATTGGTGATATTTTGGGTGGGTAACCTTTCTTCAGACTAGGAACGTCACCTATCCATGTTCTCCAGGGATGCTGCCTGGTCCACTGAGTTACTCCAGCATTTGAGTCTTTTCTTGGTAAAGCAGCATCTGCAGTTCCTCGTTTCTACATTTTGATCACAGATCCTCCCCAGTTATGAATGCCTGACATAAGGACATGTCATACTTATGAGCGGGCATTTGGGAGGCTGGTGGGATGGAGGGGGGATGGATTCTGAGCCAGTGCTGCACTAGCAGCTGCGGCTCACCTGCAGTCCGTTTGTCTTTTGTGTTTTATGTTGTTTTTTTGTCTTGATTGTAGTGTTTAGATGTGATGTAGTGTTTTTTGTGGTTGTGCACTATGTGTGGGGGGGGGGAGGGGGGGACTGTAAAATTGTCTCTTCCAAACAGAGACGCGACCTTTGTTTCTGGGCCATGTCTCCGTTCCCGCTGTGGCCTACCATCAGCCAAACACCTGGAGCTGGCGGCCTCCAGCTGGGACCAATTGGGCTCTGGTTCGCAGAGCCGGTGGACCAGACTGTACTCACCACCAGCGGAGATGGCTGCCTTCGGAGGCTGTGGTGGCGCTGCGGGAGCGGCTGCGACTCGCCTTCGGAGGCTCCAGAGGCTTTGGTCGCGGGCCGCGTGGACGTCGGAAGCTCGCAGCCCCCTGGGTGGGGGCCGACATTGGGAGCTCCGGCAGCGGCAGCGTCTTCGCCCGCCCCTGATTGCGGGGCTTGGGTCGGCCCGCCGCGGTCCGGCGCGGCCTGGAATGTGGCAACTCCAACAGCCTGACCGCGGGAGAAGACGGCAGGGGAAGAGAAAAGACATTCTGGCCTTCCATCACAGTGAAGAGGGGACTAGAGGAGACTCACTGTGATGGATGTTTCTTTTTTTGTTTTGTGTTGGCTGTGATTGTGTGTGAAATTGTTTATTTTTATTGCTCTATTGCTGGACTGTGGGTGACTTTTCATTTCACTACACATCTTGTATGTGTATGTGACAAATAAACTTGACTTGACGAGCTGATGAGGGGCTCAGGCATCTTCCGTCAGTTGGGAACAAGGCAGTTCTTCAGTCCTTCTCTGTCCACCTACTCCTTCCCGCTTGCCTCAGCTGCAACTCTCAGACTGGCTTGAGCTGCACAGATGTGGGCTCGCTGGGCAGACTCGCTGTCTCTCTCACTCCCTGTAACAGCGAGGCTGGCTGGTGGCTGCTCTCCCCACACTGCTGGCTGTCCTGCACAGCTGCTCTGTCATCCTCTCCCATACGTATTTCTGATTTACAAACACTACAACTCATGAACAGTTCTCCGGAGCAGAGACCTGTTGTAACCTGGGGAGTCCTTGCACTTTTTGTTTTGATAGATCCATGATCTTACATCAAACCCAGACAGAAAGCCAGATGCTGGAGAGTTCCCCATTCATTTATTCAAACCAAGCATTCTGAGAAAGGAGAAAATTCTAAAGAGTCAGCACGTCTCTGGCAAAGAGAAACAATTCTCATTCAGTGCTCCCAGGAGATAAAACCATTGGCTGGGATGATAGAATTACATGTTATACACTCGTGACACCAGCCAGGAGCTCAGAACAGAATTTATTTTAAACTCCAATTATTATATTTTGGAGATCTGGATAACATAATAGACTGCAGGTGCAGTAATGCAACATTAAGTGCATCTGTTATATATCCCATTGTAACCGCAAGACAGCATTAATCTAACTCCTTATTTGTTGTGTTTATTGGAAAAGGGTTGTTAGTGCAGGGAAATGGAACTCCACTCATTTCAAGTTCCCAGCAACAGCATCAAAGCAAATCAGATCCCATTTGAAAGCGAAACACTGCGCTCTCTCTCTCTCTCTCTCCTCTGCACTAGTTCCAGCCTCATGAGGGTCATCTGTTTGTTATTTGTACTGTTTATCTCGAACGTGCCATCGTGTGGCATCACTTTGTAACGTTTAAAATTAGAGTTAATTAAGGACAGTTTTTGCCAGAGACCCAAGTCTGCATATACAAGTTTGTTCAATCCACCAGCTGTTCTGAAGCCTAAGTCACATCGCAATGTGTCCCAATTTATCCAGTTTTTTAGCTCAAATGACATTGCTTAAAATATCTGAAGGGCTCCGATCCAAAACAATACCTGTCAATTTCCCTTCACAGATACTGCCTGACTGGCTGAGTTCATCCAGCAGTTTCGGTTTTTTTTGCTCGAGATTCTCACACCTGCAGTTTTTTGTGTATACTTTGGTGCTGAGAATGTGTAAGACTGTCCAACAGCTCAGTATAGCGGAATAACAGAGAGTGATCCAACACAGGAATAATTCATTCTAATTTATTGCCAGATGAACAATAAACTTGAACATGAGCCTTTGATGTCGAAGCACTAGAGTCAGCACTGATCCACTACTGATAGAACTTTATCTGATCTCGCCATGGAAATCAGCTCTGAAATGATCCACTCACAACTAGGTCTGATTTAGTAGAGTGAACTTTATGTGGCCCAAACACACTAACAAACATTCCAGAGCTAATCATTGGTGTGCCTCTATGTTGAGTGAGAATTGCAAGATGAAGTATCACCCATTCACACTATTTCTCTGTTATCCCACATTCACATCAACTCCCAACACAATTTAAAGAGGCCAATTCACATACAAACCTACACAGCTTTGGGACGCAAGGGTAAACTGGAAACCCATGTTATCACAGGGAGAAAGTGCAAACTCTACACAGACAGCACCTGAGATCAAGATCGCACCCGGGTCTCCGGAGGTGTGAGGTTGCTGCTCTACCAGCCCCAGCACTGAGCTGCCCTGACATTGTGAAGGTCATAGATACAGCAGGTTCGGTAGGAGGAAACCTTTCCAAACAGCAAAGGTGGCTATAACCAGTGGGTATAATTGAGGTTTAGAAGGGATTTGAAGAAGAAATCTTTCACCCGGAGGGTAGTTGGGGTTAGAATGCCCCATCTAGATGTGTGGTGGAGGCAGGCACATACTGTGTCTGTGCTGTATCACTGTAGAACATCACTTGGTGGGGAAAGCTTTACAGGTGATTTTAGTTTAGTTTAGTTCAGAGATGCAGCGTGAAAACAGCCCTTTGGCCCTCTGCGTCTGCATCGACCAACAATCACACATATACTAGTTCTATATTATCCCATCCTACATACTAGGGGAAATTTACAGAAACCAATTAACCAACAAGCCTGCACGTCTCTGGAATGTGGAAAGAAACCGGTTCACCCAGAGAAAACCCACGCAGTCACAGGGAGAACGCACTAACTCCACACAGGCAGCACCTGTAGTCAGGATAAAACCAGGGTCTCTGTTGCAGTAAGGCAGCAACTCTATCGCCATACTATTTTAAGTCCCCTATCTTGTGAAAAGGAAGCTCAAAAATAATTGTTTTCACCTTTGATTGGTCTTTAGCGAAAGAGGAAAGGGAATAACCAAATATACACCCAGACCAAGGAGCCTTCACCTTGGATGTTAGGACCACAGTCATGAAGCAAGCAATTTGTTAGAATTAAGTGACTGAGATATTTAAAATAACTGCAGATGCTGGTACAAATTGAAAGTATTTATTCACAAAATGCTGGAGAAACTCAGCAGGTCAGGCAGCATCTCGGGAGAGAAGGAATGGGTGACGTTTTGGGTCGAGACCCTTCTTCAGACTGATGTCAGGTGGGCGGGACAAAGGAAGGATATAGGTGGAGACAGGAAGATAGAGGGAGATCTGGGAAGGGGGAGGGGAAGAGAGGGACAGAGGAACTATCTAAAGTTGGAGGTCAATGTTCATACCACTGGGCTGCAAGCTGCCCAGGCGAAATATGAGGTGCTGTTCCTCCAATTTCCGGTGGGCCTCACTATGGCACTGGAGGAGGCCCTTGACAGAAAGGTCAGACTGGGAATGGGAGGGGGAGTTGAAGTGCTCGGCCACTGGGAGACCAGTTTGGCCAATGCAGACCGAGCGCAGGTGTTGAGCGAAGTGATCATCGAGCCTGCGCTTGGTTTCGCCGATGTAAATAAGTTGACATCTGGAGCAGCGGATGCAATAGATGAGGTTGGAGGAGGTGCAGGTGAACCTCTGTCTCACCTGGAAAGACTGTTTGGGTCCTTGGATGGAGTTGAGGGGGGAGGTAAAGGGACAGGTGTTGCATCTCGTGCGGTTGCAGGGGAAAGTGCCCGGGGATGAGCTGGTTTGGGTAGGAAGGGACGAGTGGACCAGGGAGTTACGGAGGGAACGGTCTCTGCGGAACGCAGAGAGGGGAGGGGATGGGAAGATATGGCCGGTGGTGGGGTCCCGTTGTAGGTAACAGAAATGTTGGTGGATGATTCATTGGATCCGCTGGCTGGTGGGGTGGAAGGTGAGAACGAGGGGGATTCTGTCCTTGTTGCGAGTGGGGGGAGGGGGAGCAAGAGTGGAGCTGCGGGATGTAGAAGAGACCCTAGTGAGAGCCTCATCTATAATGGAAGAGGGGAAGCCCCGTTTCCTGAAGAATGTGGACATCTCTGACGCCCTAGTGTGAAACACCTCATCCCGGGCGCAGATGCGGCGTAGAGGGAGGAATTGGGAGTAGAGGATAGACTTTTTGCAGGAGACCGGGTGGGAAGAAGTGTAGTCCAGATAGCTGTGCGAGTCAGTGGGTTTATAATAGAAAGTTCATAAAATCGAGACATACAGAAAGCCCATTTCCATACCATCAAAGCCTGTGTCAGGACTTTGTGAAATCTATCCAATTTGTCCCACCCTTCTGGTCTGTTTCTGTAATCCTACAAGTTTTCTCTCTGAATGTATTTAATTCCCTTTCAAAGCACACCACTTATTTTGCATCCATTGCCTCCTGAAATAGTGGCTACCAGACCATAAAAACATACAAGGCCAAACAAAGATCTCATTACTTTCTGATCTTCTTTGCCAAATATTTTAAATCTGCGATCTTTGGGTACTGATCCATATTGCCCATTAAAACAGCAGCTTCCTATTCAGTCCATCAAACCCCTTATTATTTTAAACACCTCCAATAACTTTCACCTTAACCTTCTGCCCTCCGGGGATATTCAAGATTCAAGATTCAAGATATCTTTATTTGTCATCCAAAAAACAAGTTTTTTGGACGAAATTTCGTCACCCACAGTCCAACAATAAGAGCAATAAAATAAGCAAATTACACAACCCCAACCAACACAAAACCCCCCAAAAAGAAACATCCATCACAGTGAGTCTCCTCCAGTCCCCTCCTCACTGTGATGGAAGGCCAGAATGTCTTTTTCTCTTCCCCTGCCGTCTTCTCCTGCGGTCAGGCTGTTGTCGTTGCCATGTTCCAGGCTGCGCCGGACGGTGAAATGTCCGCAACGGGCCGACCCAAGCCCCGCTGCAAGTCGGGGCGGTCGGGGCTCCCGACATTGAAGCCCCCGCCGAGCAGAGAAAATTCCGTGGCCTATTTCAGGCCGCGCCGGACGGTGAAATATCCGCGGCGGGCCGACCCAAGCCCCGCGATCCGGGGCGGGCGAACACGCTGCCGCTGCCGGAGCTCCCGATGTCGGCATCCACGCGGCCCGAGCCTAAGGCGAGTCGCAGCCGCTCCCGCAGCCTCCGAGAACGGCCGGCTCCGCTGATGGTGAGTCTGGTCCGCGGGCTCTGCGAACCAGAGCCCTGGAGGCCGCCAGCTCCAGGAGTTGGGCCGATGGTAGGCCGCAGCAGGAACGGAGACATGGCCCAGAACACAAAGGTCGGGTCTCCGTTCGGAAGGGACACATATTTACAATGTTACAGTTCCCCCCCTCCCCCCCACATACACACATAGTACAAAAACACAAAAACACCACATCACAACTACAATTAAGACAACAAAAACAACAAAAACACAAAGACAAATGGACTGCAGGTAAGCCGCAGCTGTTAGGGCAGCGCCGCCATCTTATGCCATCTACCCCAATTTCCTAACTGAGTTGCTGAGGAAAGATTGTCATTTATATCATGTTATTCATAATCTGAATTTGGTCCAAAGCACTTTAGAGACAATGAAGTACTTTTATGACATATAGTTGTTACTAGTTTTAATATGGGTGTTGAGTATGGGTGGTCAAAGCTAGACAACTTTCACACAGCAAGCTGCTGCACAAAGCAATCAAATGATGAATGGATAGTCCATTTTTATGGAATCGATTGCAAGACACTGTACATTTTGGCCAAGACACGGGGAACAACCTCCCTGCTCTCCTTCAGAAATAGTCACTCGAGATTTGTTTTATGTCTAGTATGGGAACTGGCTGCAATCTTTTTTTAATATTTTATCCAAAAGTCAACTCCACTTATGGTGCAGCATTGTCAGAGCATCACATCAGAATATCCTCCTACATTTTAGTGCTCATAGAAACATAGAAAATAGGTGCAGGAGGAGGCCATTTGGCCCTTCGAGCCAGCACTGCCATTCAATATGATCATGGTTGATCATCCACAATCAGTAGCCCCTGCCTGCCTTCTCCCCATATCCCTTGATTCCGCTCACCCCTAGAGCTCGATCTAACTCATGTATGGTATACGATCTTGTTGTATGGTTGAGCAGGCTTAATGAACTGAATGGCCACACTTGTTCTCCTTCTTAGATTCTTGTGTTCCTTTCATGGGCTAACTATATCCATCAGCATTGATGCAGCCATCTGACTGAGTCACAGAGTGAACAAAGTATGTTTAATCCACTGCAAACCTACACGGTCTCCTTAGTTTGATTGCATTGTTTACATGTTAAGGAATGTTCTTTCCAAGCTAGCCACAGTTACTTTCAGGTGACTACATGATTGGGAGCTGCCTGTGGAAGAGTGGTGATCGTGGAGCACTTCATGGTGCAGTGGGCTCCATTACATGAAGGACAGGGTTGGTTGACCACCAAGCCTTCTGCTATGTTTTCTTACATGCATTAATTTAGTCGCATAAATGGCAACATCTCCCTCCCTGCCTGTTGATCCCAAGTTCTGTTTCTTGAATTGGTTAAACTGGTCACCATAAAAATGTCCCATGCTCTAGCTACCAACAGGTACTGCATTACCTGTGACTGATGGATTCAGTAACCCACAACAGGAACATGAGAACCCAAGAAAGAGAAGCAAGTGTTGGCCATTCAGCCCTTCAGCCTGTTCAAACATTTGACAAGAACAAATGTAGGGTCTCGACCCGAAACGTCACCCATTCCTTCTCTCCCGAGATGCTGCCTGACCTGCTGAGTTACTCCAGCATTTTGTGTACGGTCTCGACCCGAAACGTCACCCATTCCTTCTCTCCCGAGATGCTGCCTGACCTGCTGAGTTACTCCAGTATTTTGTGTAGGGTCTCGACCCGAAACATCACCCATTCCTTCTCTCCCGAGATGCTGCCTGACCTGCTGAGTTACTCCAGCATTTTGTGAATAAATACTTTTGACAAGATCAAACCATCATTTTCCTACCCCATATTTAATACTCTTTGATTGCATTAACATCTATAAATCTATTGATCTCTGCTTCGAATCTCAATTCACTGGACCATCCAAAGGAGAGGATTCCAAAGAGCCACCATCCTCTGAGTGAAGGCTTAGATGGCTGAGCCTTCTTTTTGAGATTGTGACTCCTTGTTCTGGATTTCCTCAGCGAGGGGAAACTAATATTCTCTTTGCACTACCTAGACGAGCCTTCTCAGAATCTTGTAGGCTGCCCCTTGTAAACTCCAGAGAATAAAGGTCTGACCTACTTAATCTCTCCTATTACAGGCCTGCCATCTCAGGAATAAGTCTGGTGAACCTTCACTGCAACCCTTCCTTTGCAAATGTATTCTATTTTAGTTGGAGGACCAAACCTCAGATGATATCTCAATGAGAGCCTATACAATTGAATATCTTTACTTTTGCACTTAAATGTTCTAGCAAAGGACAACACACCATCCTGAATTGCTTACAATAATAAAAACAAAAATAAGGTTGACTTGAAAATTTTAATTTCCATCTCGTCATGTAAATGAATTGTACGTCATGTGTTCAGCGAGGCTCTGTGGTCCTTGACTTTCTCCCCACCACCATTTCTATCACATCACTATTTGTTGTACCTGTTAATAAAGGCTAAGGCAACTGCCACTATGGCTTTTGAGGAGTTAGAGAAAAGACAAGCTTTTAATAATCTGTCATCTACCTGGACAATGTTAGTATCAAACTGCCTGGAGACACATTTCAGGTCTTTGGATTTTAGTCCTTCCGGCAGTCAGCGCTATTAACATCCGCAGCTTGTTGGAGTAAGGCAGGCGAGGCTTGTTGGAGTAAGGCAGGCGAGGCTTGTTGGAGTAAGGCAGGCGAGGCTTGTTGGAGTAAGGCAGGCGAGGCTTGTCATGCTGCAGAAAGACACGTGGCGTGCCATGGTGCTTGACGAAACCATGTTTTACTCATAGCTTGGAACCACATGGTTAGATCAAGCACAACAGTACACCACGCCTAGAATCAGAGCCAGGGTTAGGCAATGCCAAGCAGAGAAGAAAAGACAAGAGAGAACGAAGAGGACTGGTGAGCACAATCTGGAAGCTGGGCCGGCAGTCAATGATTTATCCATGCATGTAGTAAACACAGCACTGTCAACTCATCCAACCAGAACAAGCTGTTATATAGCAAAACCAGGCAGGAGGACTCCATTGTTGATTCCCAACCCAGGCACAGATTACCTGCTTAGTGGTGAAATTCAGAACCAGTTAATGGATAGAAAAGACTAAGAAAAACATCATTCAACTTTAGCTTTGAAGCGCAGAAGAGTCTGACAGCATTTCCACATTTGGATAACTCATAGATGCAAATCAGTTTTGCTCTGTTTATTTGCAAAATTCACTCACACCATGGGCCATAGGAGATCCTTGTACATATATAACTGTTACAAAATAAGGCTCAGGCAAAGTAATTAGTTGACAGCCGATTACTGTGAAGCACCAATCCTTCCTCACTGCAGCTAGCGAGGTGAACAGAATGATTATCTGGATAGCTGCAGGCTTATCACTGCAACACGCAACAATGTTAAAGATATTTGCTTTCAGAAATCTGGTGCATATAATAACAGCAACACAGGTTATATACTGTCTTTTATTGATAATATATTCCAAGCCATTTTATTTAAGAATAATCAAAATAAAAACTGGTCAGTTGTACCTCAGCCATCAACTTCAGTTTTGACCAACCTGCCCATTCACTTTCTCAACTCTTTACTACCTAGCTATTCACAATCCCAAATGTGGACCATCAAGGTTGCCAATATCTCACTGTGCAATTTAATTACCCACAGGATAGATGCTCTGTGGTGCAATTAAAACAAGTAATGTACGTCATCATTCCCCGCAACTTAGATTCACTAGTCCACACTCCTATCTTGGTCATTGCAACTGCTGAGCACCTTTGAGTGTTCATGCTGGTTGTTATCTTGTGTTAGTTGCCAAGATACTGCAAGGTCTGGAAGCCTCACTAAACCATGAAATACAACTAGCTTTCATGTAGCACCTTCAACATAACAACAATGCCCCAAACATTCATCACAAAGATCAATGATAAACTCCACAAGGAGATACTGGGACAGATGAACAATAGTTTGGTCGTCTCCTGGGGCCTCAATGTTTTACAGTATGTATATATGACGTGGACAAAGGCAGGAAAGGGATGGTTGCTAAATATGTTGATGAAGTAAAGCTAAGTAGTAAAGTCAGTTGTGAAAAGAACACAAGGAGGCTACATAGTATGTACGTTGAGTGGGCCGAGGAATGGTAAATGGAGATGGAAATGGGTAAAAGTGATGCATTTCGGCAGGAAAAGTAAAAGGGAAACTATCTAAATGATGAGAGTTTGCAGAGCTCTGAGCTGCAGAGACCATGTGACCTGGTGCACAATTCATAAAATGTTAATATGCAAGGAGTTAGCAATCTAACAAAATGTTATCATTTACTGCTAGGGTATTGAACACAAAAGTAAGGAGGTTATACTTCAGTTATATGGAATGCTGGTTAAGACCCCATGTGGAGTACAGCATGTGCTATTGGCTCCTTTTTTAACGAAGGAAGTTCTTGTATTAGGGACTGTTCGGGGAAGAATCATTCAATTGATACTGGGAATGGTTGGTTTATCTTATAGGGAAAGGTTGGACAGACCAGGCTTGTACCAGCTAAGTTTCAATGAGTGAAAGTGTACTTGACTGAAAATGTAAAGTTCTGAGGGTTTTTCACAGGATGGAAATGGAATGTATGATTCCTCTTGTGGTAAAATCTTGAACCAGGAATCATCATTTATGAATAAGGGGTTACCTATTTAAAATGGAGGTGAGGCGGACTTTTTTTATTTCAGATGTTGGTGATTATTTGGGACTTTATTCTCCAAAGGACATTGAAAGCTGAGCATTTACATTGATTCAAGGCAGAGGCAGAGGCAGATCAATTCTTGATACACATGGGAGTAAGAGGTTACTGGGGATAGATGGAAATGCAGTTACAATCAAATCGGCCATGATCTGATTAAAAGGCAGAGTGGATTTAAGGAGCTGAATAGCCTAATCTGGTCCTAATTAAGATATTTATATGCTTAAAGGGATGAGTAATAAATACCATATTTAAAACAAAAGTAGGTGCAGAGAGAAAGAGAGGGTTTGGTAGGGTGGTAGAGGAGGAATACAGAGGTTATATGCTGGGCAGCTGAAGGCGATGAAGCAGCACTAGTGGCCAGAGTTAGAAGAACAGATATCTCAGAGCATGTAGGGCAGGAACAAATTGCTCAGTTCAACTCTAATACAATTAAACATTAAAGGTGTTTTATAACAATACTGTCAGTTGCTATCTGTACCGTAACTGATCCTGTCTAGATATCCCTCCGCTGTTAACAACCATGTAGATGATCTTGACCGCATTGCTGGAAGTGGCAAAGCAGATAGTCAATTTCCAATGACGGAGGTCGAAACAGCGACAATCTGCCAACTCATGTGAATATTCAAATCAACGAGTGTTTGCTTTATCGTAACGTGTACAGCAACAGCAGAAAACTAAAGTTTTCAGACAGATCCGTGCATAATATCAATTGATGGCCAGACAAGGCGATAAATATGGAATTCTTAAACTGCAGTGGTTTATCATTTCTGGGAGTGCAGACTTTTGATCTCCTTACCGAAAGGCAGGTGTACTTGCATTGGACGCTGCACAAAGGTCCACTACATTGACATAAAATGCTGGAGTAACTCAGATCACAAAATTTAATGTACCTCTGTCAGGTCACCCCTCAACCTCTTTTGCTCCAGGAAAATCAAACCCAGGCCATCCAATCTCTCACCCATAACCAAAGTCCTCCAATCTAAGTAGCAGCCTGGTGATTCTCGTCTGCACACACCCAACACTATCACATCCTTCATTGACCAGAATGATGGTGACCAGAACTGCACAAAATACTCCAAGTGTACCCCAATACTAAGAAGTGTTTTGAAAAGTTGGAGCATATTATAACATATAACATATAACAACTACAGCATGGAAACAGGCCTGTCCGGCCCTACCAGTCCACGCCGACCATTCTCCCTGACCTAGTCTCATCTACCTGCACTCAGACCATAACCCTCCAATCCCCTCCTATCCATATACCTATCCAATTTACTCTTAAATAATAAAATCGAGCCAGCCTCCACCACTTCCACCGGAAGCCCATTCCATACAGCCACAACCCTCTGAGTAAAGAAGTTCCCCCTCATGTTACCCCTAAACCTTTGTCCCTCAATTCTGAAGCTATGTCCCCTTGTTGGAATCTTCCCCACTCTCAAAGGGAAAAGCCTACCCACGTCAACTCTGTCCGTCCCTCTCATAATTTTAAAAACCTCTATCAAGTCCCCCCTCAACCTTCTACGCTCCAAAGAATAAAGACCCAACCTGTTCAACCTCTCTCTGTAGCCTAAGTGCTGAAACCCAGGCAACATTCTAGTAAATCTCCTCTGTACCCTCTCCATTTTGTCGACATCCTTCCTATAATTTGGCGACCAGAACTGCACACCATACTCCAGATTCGGCCTCACCAATGCCCTGTACAATTTCAACATTACATCCCAACTTCTATACTCGATGCTCTGATTTATAAAGGCAAGCATACCAAACGCCTTCTTCACCACCCTATCCACATGAGATTCCACCTTCAGGGAACAATGCACAGTTATTCCCAGATCCCTCTGTTCCACTGCATTCCTCAATTCCCTACCATTTACCCTGTACGTCCTATTTTGATTTGTCCTACCAAAATGCAGCACCTCACACTTATCAGCATTAAACTCCATCTGCCATCTTTCAGCCCACCCTTCCAAAAGGCCCAAGTCTCTCTGTAGACTTTGAAAATCTACCTCACTATCAACTACTCCACCTATCTTAGTATCATCTGCATATTTACTAATCCAATTTGCCACACCATCATCCAGATCATTAATGTAAATGACAAACAACAGTGGACCCAACACAGATCCTTGGGGCACTCCACTGGACACTGGCCTCCAACCTGACATACAATTTTCAACCGTTACCCTCTGGTATCTCCCATTCAGCCATTGTTGAATCCATCTTGCAACCTCACTATTAATACCCAACGATTTAACCTTCTTAATCAACCTTCCATGTGGAACCTTGTCAAATGCCTTACTGAAGTCCATATAGACAACATCCACAGCCTTGCCCTTATCAATTTCCCTGGTAACCTCTTCAAAAAATTCAAGAAGATTAGTCAAACATGACCTTCCAGGCACAAATCCATGTTGACTGTTTCTAATCAGGCCTTGATTATCCAAATAATTATATATATTGTCCCTAAGTATCTTTTCCATTAATTTTCCCACCACAGACGTCAAACTAATAGGTCTATAATTGCTAGGTTTACTTTTAGAACCTTTTTTAAACAAAGGCACAACATGCGCAATGCGCCAATCTTCCGGCACCATCCCTGTTTCTAATGACGTTTGAAATATTTCCGTCATAGCCCCTGCTATTTCTGCACTAACTTCCCTCAATGTCCTAGGGAATATCCTATCAGGACCTGGAGACTTATCCACTTTTATATTCTTCAAAAGTGTCCGTACCTCCTCTTCTTTAATCATCCTAATTTCCATCACTACTCTACTTGTTTCGCTTACCTCACATAATTCAATATCCTTCTCCTCGGTAAATACCGAAGAAAAGAAATTGTTTAATATCTCCCCCATTTCTTCCGGCTCAGCACATAGCTGTCCACTCTGACTCTCTAATGGACCAATTTTATCCCTCACTATCCTTTTGCTATTGACATATCTGTAGAACCCCTTGGGGTTTACTTTTACATTACTTGCCAAAGCAGCCTCATATCTTTTTTTCGCTTTTCTAATTTCCTTTTTAAGATTCCTTTTACATTCTTTATATTCCTCAAGAACCTCATTTACTCCCTGCCGCTTATATTTATTGTATATCTCCCTCTTTTTCCGAACCAAGTGTCCAATTTCCCTGGAAAACCACGGCTCTTTCAAATTATTATTCTTTCCTTTCCACCGAACAGGGACATAAAGACTCTGTACTCTCAAAATTTCACCTTTAAATATCCTCCATTTCTCTATTATATCCTTTTCATAAAACAACAATTTCCATTTCACTCCTTTTAAATCCTTTCTCATCTCCTCAAAATTAGCTTTTCTCCAATCCAAAATCTCAACCCTTGGTCCAGATTTGACCTTCTCCATAATGATATTGAAACTAATGGCATTATGATCACTAGACCCAAAGTGCTCCTCAACACATACCTCCGTCACCTGACCCATCTCATTTCCTAACAGGAGGTCCAACACTGCCCCATCTCTGGTAGGCACCTCTACGTATTGCTGCAAAAAACTATCCTGCACACATTTTACAAACTCCAAACCATCCAGCCCTTTAACAGAATGTGATTCCCAGTCTATATACGGAAAATTGAAATCACCCACAATCACCACTCTGTGCTTACTACTAATATCTGCTATCTCCTTACATATTTGCTCTTCCAATTCTCGTTCCCTATTTGGCGGTCTATAATACACCCCTATAAGTGTTGCTAAACCTTTCTCATTTCTGAGTTCCACCCAAACAGCCTCCTTAATCGAGCCTTCTAGTCTGTCCTGCCAAAGCACTGCTGTGATATCCTCCCTGACAAGCAATGCAACACCCCCACCTCTTGCCCCTCCGATTCTAACGTTTATATTCTGTGCCCTGACCTATGAAGCCAACCCTGCCATTTATCTACTTCACCATCCCATTAACGTGTTGTAACACTCAAATTAGTGTGGACTTGTACCTCTATGTCTCTCTGATCAACATTACTTAGTGTTTTACCATTTACTGTATATGTCCAACTTCGATTTGACTTTTGAAAATGCAACATGCAACATTGATTTAATTCCATCTGCCACTGGTCTGCCCAAATTTCCACCTGCTGAAATATACCACTGCAGCCGTGAACAATTATGAGACAGTGTGCAAGAAAGTGATGGAGAGCATCGTAGCATGCAGTCAGGGAAGACGCCTCTCAATGTCAAGTGTTTGTAGGAATCGCTGAGAGCTTCAGGCTCCTAGGCATAAATACTACCAACAATCTGGCGTGCACCAACCACACTGAACAGACAGCCAACCAAGCACACCAGCACCTCTGCTCCCTAAGGAAACTGAGAACATTTGGCATGTCTCCAATGACTCTTACAAACTCCCGCAGCTGAATAGAAAGCATACTATTGGGTTGGTCTGGGAACAGCTCTGCCCAAGGACAGAAGAAATTGCAGAACGTTGTGATGTGGTCCATCACACAAACCAGACTCCCCACCATTGACTTCATCTATACTTCACTCTGCCTCAGGAAAGCAGCCAAAATAATCAAGGAAATGTCCCACCCTGGTCATTCCTTCACTCAGTTCTCATCGGGCAGATGATACAAAAGCTTAAAAGGTCAGGCAGCATCTAGGAGAGAGGGAATGGGTGACGTTTCGGGTCGAGACCCTTCTTCAGCTTAAAAGTGTGTATCATCGGACTTGTGAACTGCTTCATCCCCCTGTTATTAGGCTTCTGAACAGTATTCCATATCCCTTTCCTTGGTGAATACAGATGAGTGTATTCATTTAAAACTCTGCCCGCAATAATTGACCTCAGGCAGAAATATCCTTCCTGCCACTGATGAATTCTCTGCTGAGAATTCACTGATCCATTATTCCAGTAAGGTCGGGAAGAAGCTGTCATCAGGCTAGTGTGCTTTGTAAAACAAATGGTGCTGTCACCTACTAAATAGATGGAAAAATTAAACTACTCAGAAAGGCCAAGGCAAATTCACATAAATTCACACAGGCATCTCGTACGTAGGCATCTGTGTACTGAGGAACATCTTCAGCAACAGACTGGTCCCACCAAGATGCAGCACAGAACGCCACAGGAGATCCTTCTTCCCTGTGGCTATCAAACTTTACAACTCTCTCCCTTCTGTCGTGGGGTAGACTGAGACTGAGACTGACCCCCCCCTCCCCCCCCGCCAATCTTTGCACATCCCCCAAGCCTTTCCACTCATCACTTTAATTTCATGTTTCATGTATTTTGTGTTTTATGACTATGGGCAGATCAATTTCCCCCCTGGGATAAATAAAGTTCTATCATATCGTATCGTACCATATCGAGTACAACTCAACTACATCAATCTCACCATAAGAATCTGCACAACACCGTCTACATTCACACAGTAGAAGCAGGGAACTGCAGATGATGGTTTACAAAAATAGACACAAAGTGCCGGAGTAACTCAGTGGGCCAGGCAGCATCCTTGGAGAACATGGCTATGTGATATTTCAGGTCAGGACCTTTCTTCAGATTGATTGTTGGGGAGGGGGGGGGGGGGGGGGGGGGGGGGGAGATGAAGAGAGTAAGGGTAGAGTAAAGTGTGGCAGTTAATAGGTGAACTCAGGCGAGGGAGGTTTTTGATTAAAAAATGGGGGGTCTGTGGGAGAAAGGGGAGGGGGATGGGTGGGTTAGTTGTTAGAGTGAATTCCACAACTTGTGGTTACATATTCATACTGTTGTAAGCTATCCAAGCGGAATGACTTGGAGGGGATTCAATGTTCACACCATTGGGTTGTAAGCTACCAATGTAAAGATATGATACAGTTGTGGATTTGAGGTGCTGTTCCTCCAGTTCATCTTCCAATCTACCTTAACACACCCCGATAGATCAGATGTTTACCAAACCATGTTGTGGACATGACAACCTTCCTATCACAGTGCCTGATACTGCACACTCGTGCTGACGTTGTAATTGGGAAACACAATGAGAACGTTTGAAGCGCTCAGTAGGTCAAATTTATGCTTTCCTTTTGTTTCATTCCTTGGTATATCCAACCTCACTGTAACAATCATGTATAATATAACCGTTCTCCACAATTTCTGATATCACATATCCATTAATGACGTAATTCAGTATAACACATCTTTATAATAATATCCACCGATATAATAAATCTGTCAGATGAATAATCTGTAATGATACAGTGTAATCCATTCTTCTGTATAACATTTCCCAATGGAATGGATCATTCTCTGTAACAACCTAATATAATGCATGAACTCTACAATGCCTCTTGAAGCTTATGGTTCCTGTGTTGTAGATAATATTTTCCTTGAAACAACCCAGTATTATAGAAAGAGAAAATTCAATGCAATTTGAGTGTGCAAAGACACACTTGGGATTTATAAATAGATTGATTTTTTTAACAGAATACAGAAGTGGTGTCTGTCCAGGGATTTCAGGAACGATGTCAGAAGCAGGTTAGTTTAATTAAGCTAATGTAGAAAATTAATGCTATGAAGCAGCTGGGACGATCAGGTGACCAGTGTCTGGGCAGTCACCATTGGAAACAATATTACCATAAATTTCAGAATGAATCACTGCACTCAGTTTGTAGTTGTGTCAGTGACTATAATTAAGACCCATGTTTGCAGGATCTCACCTATACAAAAGGCACTGGTTCAGTTAGGTTTAATGAGTTATAAAACCGAGTTGGTTTATCAGAAAAAAATTAGATGCAGATACTGTGAATACATTATTCCACATTTAAGGCATCATGATAATGGCCAATAAATGGTTCTCTTGAGAGTGATTTAAATGAGTTCCAACTCTTAATCTTGAGTGCCCATGGCGCCTCAGTCAAATGGTTCAGAGTTTTCTCAATTTAAGTTGTAGAATGCTGTATCTGCACAGTGGCGCAGCGGTAGAGTTGCTGCCTTACAGCGAATGCAGCGCCGGAGACTCAGGTTCGATCCTGATTATAGGCGCCGTCTGTACGGAGTTTGTACGTTCTCCCCGTGACCTGCGCGGGTTTTCTCCAAGATCTTCGGTTTCCTCCCACACTCCAAAGACGTACAGGTTTGTAGGTTAATTGGCTGGGCAAATGTAAAAATTGTCCCTAGTGGGTGTAGGATAGTGTTAGTGTGCGGGGATCGC
Organism: Rhinoraja longicauda; assembly: GCF_053455715.1. Lineage (NCBI taxonomy): Eukaryota > Metazoa > Chordata > Chondrichthyes > Rajiformes > Arhynchobatidae > Rhinoraja > Rhinoraja longicauda. Next base: position 51,719,416 of record NC_135966.1, read on the forward strand.
TGGGCGGCGTGGACCCGGTGGGCCGAAGGGCCTGTTTCTGCGCTGTATCTCTAAATCTAAAAAATCTAAAATCTTCATCTGAAGCAGCAGAATTCCAATTCCAAGTTGAACAGTATGGATTGTGGAGTACTGGATACCTTTCCAAGAGGCCCACTTGAATTCCAATTATTTTGGGCTTCTCAATGGGCGACTCCAAATTCAAATTTCACCCTTGACTTGCATTTCAACTCAACTACTCTCAGTGGGCAGGTTGCAACCAAAAGAGCTTGCTCGGATGGAAATACCAGAAATCTCTTGCTATGATCCACCAAATATCAGTTATTCGCGGAACTTCCAGGGTGCGACAGGGAAAATGCACCTGACTGAAAATACATTACCCCCTGTGTGCGTATTATATAAAAAAATAAAAGGTACAGCTGCTGAATACCCAAAGAGATTCAAATTGGGCCAAAGTTGAGTATTTGAAAGTAAACACCACATGGCTCAGTTTCAATAAATTTGCAAGTCAATTTGAAGTTAAACTTCTCCACATAACACCAATCCCATACCCCATGCACTGCTCTGAGAAATTAGTTCCACATCTTCTCACTGGTTTCTAAAGTAGGGTGTCCAAAACTCGATAGGCTACTCCAAACTAATCCTGAATAAATGATGCACATCATAACTTTTGTACCCTGTGATCATGCCATCTCTTAATGGAATGGCATGTGTTATTTATTCATATATTTCTGTTTTTCATAAATTAACCACTGTTGTGCTGATGCCGAACAGCTCCAGCCGCCCAGTTTCAATCCCGACTCCCATGCTGAGTGTGGGGAGTATTCACATTCCCCGTGTGGCTGTGTCACCTTCTGCATGGTGTTTCGGTTTCCTCCCCCATCCCAACGATGTGTGGGTTCATAAGTAACTTGGCCACTGCATATTATGCCTAGGTATTTATTTCACAAAATGCTGGAGTAACTCAGCAGGTCAGGCAGCATCTCTTAGGCAAATTATGCCTGTGAGTTGCAGGATCTGGGAGAGAAATGTGGAGACACCTTAGGTTGCGGATAAATGTAATAAAAACATAGAAACATAGAAAATAGGTGCAGGAGTAGGCCATTCGGCCATTCGAGCCTGCACCGCCATTCAATATGATCATGGCTGATCATCCAACTCAGTATCCCGTACCTGCCTTCTCTCCATACCCCCCGATCCCTTTAGCCACAAGGGCCACATCTAACTCCCTCTTAAATATAGCCAATGAACTGGCCTCAACTACCTTCTGTGGCAGAGAATTCCACAGATTCACCACTCTCTGTGTGAAAAAAAACTTTCTCATCTCGGTCCTAAAAGACTTCCCCCTTATCCTTAAACTGTGACCCCTTGTTCTGGACTTCCCCAACATCGGGAACAATCTTCCTGCATCTAGCCTGTCCAACCCCTTAAGAATTTTGTAAGTTTTTATAAGATCCCCCCTCAATCTTCTAAATTCCAGCGAGAAATAAGATTACTCAGTGAACCGACACAGAATCAATGGTTAAAATAGTCCCTTCTATGTTGTTTGGAAATATGGTAAACAAAGTAAAAATGATTGCTAAATAACCTTTTGATTTAGTCTTTAAGAAACTCCATGAATAGATAGCTGCCTCTCTTATGATGGTTGATTTTCTAGCTTTACAAACAATTTATATACAGTTATATATAAATAATATACAGTTGATATATTTGCATAGAAAATGAATGAACACTACAAAAAGGAAGTGGAAGCTGACAATTGTAACATTGATAGATGCAAAAAGCTGGAGTAACTCAGCGGGTCAGGCAGCATTTCTGGAGGGAAGGCAAGGGTAACGTTTCGGGTCGAGACCCTTCTTCAGTAACATTGACTTAGGAGGAGAAGAAAATGCAAGATAATATAAAGATAAACTGGTATCTAGATCAGAACTGCTTAATGATCTACTGAAAATCTCCTCAAGGTATGCCTACTTTGAAGAGGTTTTCCTCCTCCCTCTGAAGGGAGTTCTATGAGATCCTGTCTCACTGCTCCCCCTCTGCGTTTCTTACTGCGCTCCTGCTCTACAACCATGTTCTGACCCGGACTCGCAAACACAGCCTCGTGTGTTTCTCAGCACTTGCCTGCACTGCAATCATGTACCATGTGGCTTCCAGCCTTCCCAGTTTGAGCCAAACCAAGATTTCAGGTACTTACACTCTATCATCTGCTTCTGAAGGAGAGACCCAATGCAAAACATCACCCATCCATGTTCTCCAGAGATGCTTCCCGACCCGCTGAGTTACTCCAGCACTTTATGTCTTTTCTTAAATTGGAACCCTTTCTCCCCCACTGGCCTTTGTCCAACCATCTGCCTATCAAAAACACATCTCGCCTGTGTTCACCTACTACCTGCATGCTTTATCTTGTCCATCTAGCTTTTTTCACCCCCACCTCCCCCTATAATCAATCCTAAGTAGGGTCCCAACCTGAAATGTCACTTATTCATGTTCTCCAGAGATGCTGCCCTTTCTGTTGAGTTATTCCAGCGCTTTGTGTCTTTTTATAAAGTGGTATCTAGTTGGCTGAAGATGGGGTAAATACTAGAGAGACTGGAATCGGAAGCGTGAATGTTCAAGGAAGAATGGGAAGTTATTGTAGAGTTGGAAGGAATGATCTTTAAGATGATACAAAGAAAGCACCATAGTTCATTTTATAAAGCCCAGTAAATAAAATCTTTTGAAGAATTGCTATTGAATGCTAATGATCTGAGGTTTCTCTGTTTATACAATCATTGTGGTCCGTGAGTGCTCAGTGGATTAAAACCAGGGAAAGTAAAATATTCCCTCTGATATCCACTCTCAATTAGACTTCATTAAGGCTTGACAGAAGAGCTTATGGGAGGTCTAAATGCTAAGGGAGGACAGGCAAGGAATCAGTTGAATAGTCTGCAAAAACTATTTGCCTCAGCTCACACTTGAAGAATTGTCTTATTCAGAGGGTTGAACAGTTGTCACCACCAGTTAAACAATATGAGTTCATGATTTTAAGGGAAGGGGGGTTAGAAAGAGTAACATTATTGAGTCAGGTGCCTGCAACTAATTCCAATTCACTCCAAATTAGCACTCAATGGAATGGACAAGATCATAGACATTAAGACCTTAAGACATGGGAGCAGAATCAGGCCATTTAGCCCTTCGAGTCTGCTCCACCATTTGATCATGACTGATTTACTTTTCCCTCTCAACCCCATTCTCCCGCCTCCCGCCTCCCCCCCCCCCCCCCCCCCCCCCAGAGCCTTTGATGCCCTTATCGATTTCTGCTTTAAAAATACTCAATGACTTACACAACCATCTGTGGCAATGAATTCAATCGATTCACTACCTTTTGGCTGCAGAAACTTCTCCTCAACTCCATTCTAAAGGTATGTACTTTTACAGAGAAGCAGTGCCTTCTGGTCCTAACCCCTCCCACTACTGGAAATAGCCTCTCCACATCCACTCTATCTCAGTCTTTCATTATTCGGTGGTGACACCAAGACCAATATTTGGCTGCATATCCACATGTTCTCTCTTTCACCTTGGTCTGCTCAGCATGAGTATTAAGTTCACACAAAATATTTCAAGGAATTATTTCTGTTTTTGATTCTTTTCTTTTCTTTAGCTCATGTTGTAAAATTGTGATTTAATACAAACAACTAACTAATCAGCCTTGCAGACCAAGGTTGACATGCGGCGTTTTCTGATTACATTCACACTGCCACGATTTGAATTTCATGTCAAAATGGACCTGTGTTTTAAAATCCAAGGTGATTTCAGAGTTTGTTTGAAAGTCTTTGTCAACTTGCCCCAGTCCTGGAACATTGTGTGATACATCGATGGCAAAGCACACAGGACCACACAGGAACAGTTAGTTTCATTTGCCTTCCATACTCAGTCACGTTATTTGTGAATCAGGTAACTTAAGCCTCAAAAGGAAAATTGAACTCAATCTGCTTTGCCACAAATTACCAAAAGGAGTCTCAATCAGTCTACCAAACATTTTATATGTCTGCACTGATGCAAGTTCCCAGAATATAAAACAAACAGGAGAATATGCAGAAACAAAGAAATGTGGATGCTGGTTAATGCACAAAAGGATACAAAGTGCTGCTGTAAATCAACAGGTCAGGCAGCATCTCTGGAGAACATAGGATAGGTGACTTTTTGGGTAAACGTTTCAGACTGATTAGTCTGAAGAAGGGTCTCAATCTGAAATGTCACTTATCCAGAGATGCTGCCTGCCTGCTGCGTTACTCCAGCACTAAGTATCCTGTGCAGAATATGCACATCTTTCAGAGCCTCCTCAACCTCTCCTCTTGTCTGCTCTTCAATTGCAATTTACATTGGATACAGTTTCAATAAACCTTACTACTTTATCCAATGACTACAGCCAACATTCCTACATTTGGTCATTATTCATATATGAAAACTAAATATGAATAATGTGGCGATAATATAATAAAGAGGCTAAAAGTTGGCAAAGAAAAGTATCTTCAGCAAGCAAGTGCAAGGTGGAATATATATACCTCTAGTGTATACAGAGTGCTGCACATTCTTATGATTCATTTCAAGATTGCTTTCCCTACAATTAAAATTAGATCCAGAGATCCTGCTCTCTTGAAGAAAGCAGCTAACATCATCACATCAGCACATCCTCCGTATTAGAAACTCAATCTTACATGTAAAATATAGGAATGTGCAAGGGTGAAAAATGAATGTTTTTACTGCAAGGGGGATGTTTTAGAAATAATACAAATCTACCCATCCATTCTGCGTCTCATTTCCTTGAATACACAGAAGCCAGTGTGTAGATTGACCACAGAATTCAGGCTGAAGTCCAATTTGCCTTTATCAAAAAGGAAAATTACACAGAAACCAAAAACAAATTGTCTGATTACACAACGCATTGCTTAAATGTCACCGTAATGAGTTTCATTTAAACCAAAATAATAAACTTATTTTGAGTCTCATTTTAAATGTGCATTCTATTAATAATCCATCCTGTGATGAAACTAAACACTAAATTAAAGGAAGAAAAATGTTGCCGACTTTATCGCCAGAATCTGCCAACTCTAACCATACCGATGGGGGAAATGCTAAAACTGAAAATGACTTCTAGCTAGACCAGCCTCAAGCAATTTCTGTACTTTCTCACATGGCAGAGTTTCATTGCAGATACTGGCAAGCATGCAGTAAGCATCAGAAAGAATCCTCCAACTGGACCCCACTACAAAACATTAAACGGGACCCCCACTACTGACCACATCTTCCCATCCCCTCCCCTTTCTGCGTTCCGCAGAGACCGTTCCCTCCGTAAATCCCTGGTCCATTCGTCCCTTCCTACCCAAACCACCTCCTCCCCGGGCACTTTCCCCTGCAACCGCACGAGATGCAACACCTGTCCCTTTACCTCCCCCCTCAACTCCATCCAAGGACCCAAACAGTCTTTCCAGGTGAGACAGAGGTTCACCTGCACCTCCTCCAACCTCATCTATTGCATCCGCTGCTCTAGATGTCAACTTTCCTACATCGGCGAGACCAAACGCAGGCTCGGCGATCGTTTCACTCAACACCTTCGCTCAGTCCGCCTTAACCAACCTAATCTCCCGGTGGCTGAGCACTTCAACTCCCTCTTCCACTCCCAGTCTGTCATGGGCCTCCTCCAGTGCCATAGTGAGGCCCACCGGAAATTGGAGGAACAGCACCTCATATTTTGCTTGGGCAGCTTGCAGCCCAGCGGTATGAACATTGACTTCTCCAACTTTAGATAGTTCCTCTGTCCCTCTCTTCCCCTCCACCTTCCCAGTTCTCCCACTGTCTTCCTGTCTCCACCTATATCCTTTCTTTGTCCCGCCCCCCTGACATCAGTCTGAAGAAGGGTCTTGACCCGAAACGTCACCCATTCCCTCTCTCCTAGATGCTGCCTGACCTGCTGAGTTACTCCAGCATTTTGTGATACCTTCGATTTGTACCAGCATCTGCAGTTATTTTCCTACACACATCAGAAAGGACTCGAAGCCCATCTGTACCCAATCATTTGAGGCATGGATTGCAACAATTGCAAGTGCACTGGCATCAAATATAGAATTGACCAAACAATGCTACATAACATCAACAGCAGACCTGCCATCTCTGACTAACACAACAAATACTTTAGTCCTAAAAGTCAAGAGAAAATTATTAAAATTAATCATAATTTTTTCTACCAATGATCTTAATTTGATAAGCTATAGATTAGAAAAAAAATCCACAGGAACAATCCAAAGATTTTGGAGCCAGGGGGAAATTCCACCTGGAATTCAATGCCATTATGTCTATTGATAGCAAAACTACAGTGGCTAAGCAGAATACATCTGACTGGGCAATTCTGCCCCTGTACTAATATAACTCACTGGGACTGATTTCACATACATAAACTGTATTAAATTACTAACCTCCGCTCACTGCACTATGCAGGAGAAATTCATGCCATTTTTATCAAAGTTCTGTCGAGATGTGTTCAGTTTACTCCAGTTTGTTAGAAACTCATTTTACATTAATAGTGTGAACAAATGCTTAAATCAAAGCTAGTGATAAATGCGGTTGCTTTAGTTATGTAACACAATGCATGGCAGTCCTCAAATTGTGATTTCCAAACCTATCCATATTTCCGGCCTGTAAACTTGATCATATCTGTGGGGTAAAATCCATGCACTGAACAGTCTGCATCATTTGCAAAGAACTTTGTAGATCACTTTTCTGTCTGTTCTGAAATTAATCACTGTTGCAAGTACAATTGTGCTGTAAAAAACAGCTGTCCAACAGTACACCTGATATGCACTCACCTGGCCTGCAGTGAATCACCACCTTAAGCAGAAACGTTAAACACAAATATTTATTAAACTCATAAATATTCCATTGTTTCTATGAAAATCCAGCCCAGCTTCTACAAAGCTAAAGTTTTATGAATGAGTGATCTTAAAAACACATTGACAGCTCAACAGAGACTGTGGAACACAAAAATATGACACAACACCCTTTGTCATGAGATATTACAGTAATGAAATCAAACTGTAAATTTGTCATGTTTACAAATAATTTAAAAAATGATTACCGAAATAAAACATATTTCTTCTTTACTTTCTGGAACAATCTGTTTCTCCAAACTTTTTCACCCAGAGAGTTGTGAATCTGAGGAATTCTCTGGCACAAAAGGCAGCGGAGGCCAATTCATTGGATGTTTTCAAGAGAGTTAGAGTTAGAATCATGGGATATGGGGAAAAAGCAGGAACGGGGTAGTGATTTTGGAGGATCAGCCATGATCATATTGGCTCGGAGGGCCGAATGGCCTCCTCCTGCACCAATTTTCTATGTTTCCATGTTGGAGTAAAATAAAATAATCCTGATTGGTGTGGTAATGTAGTGATAGAGTTGGTATTTGAAGAAAGGAATTGACAGCTGAGTGTTAGTAGTGGTTCACCCAGCAAGAGAGCAGGCAATCACACGATGCACAGATGTACATCACAGCAAGAAAATCTGTCACAAAGTTGCTGTGCATTTGAACTTTTTAATTATCGGCGTTGCTTAATTGAGTAAACTCCTATTGGGTAAACTCCGAGCTGCTGCCTTTCATTAAGTTAGGACTTCAGTGCTAAACTAAGGTATAATTTGTACCTGATATCAAGATTTCCCCAGCTGAAGATTTCCCTCTTCAACACTACAAGAACGACAATTCAAACATATTTCATTAGCTGCAAAGTGCTTTTCAACATTAAGGTGTGGAAAGCCCTCTGTGAAAGTCACTCATTCATCTATTCAAAATGGAGCTTTATTGATTGAACTCATCACAACTCAAGAAGATAATTCCTAACTAGGGGGTGTTATTTTTGATCTAACAAAGCTTCATCAACAAGACAATCATCAACAAGAAACAATAACTCTGCTTCTCTCTCCGCTGATACTGTTTGAGCTGTCGAGTATTACAAAAATTTCATGTTTTACTTTAAAGGAATTTATTGTTTTGCAGAAGACCCTCATAAAGTCAGGGATAACACTTTAGAAATTCTATTGCCAAGTGAAATGCTAATGTGTGCTACATGATAAGGAGTTTTATTGAAAAATCTTTCACTAAAAGCAAATAGCTTTCTGTGTGAGTCTTTTACGACATTTGCCAGATTGCTCCTGGGTCCTCTGTATACCTGCAATGCGGTGCTTAGGCAGGCTGCTTGCCTTCATTGGTCACGGCATCGAGTAGAAGAGTCAGGAAGTCATGATGCAGCTTCACAGGACTTTGGTTAGGTTGCGCTTGAAGTATTGAAGTATTGCATGCACTTTTGGTTGTTCCATTGCAGAAAGGGTGTGGAGGCCTTGGAAAGGGTGCAGAGGGGTTTATCAAAATGATGATTTTTCAGTAAGAGAGTTGTGAATCTGTGGAATTCTCTGCCTCTGCCTCAGAAGGCAGGGAGGCCAATTCTCTGAATACATCCAAGAGAGAGCTAGATAGAGCTCTTAAGGATAGGGGAGTCAGGGGGTATGGGGAGAAGGCAGGAACGGGGTACTGATTGAGAATTATTAGCCATGATCACATTGAATGGCGGTGCTGACTCGAAGGGCCGAATGGCCTACTCCTGCACCTATTGTCTATTGATGCCTGGATTAGGGGGTATTAGCCACAGTTGGACAGATTTGGGTTGTTTTCTCTGGAATGGGTTGCAGGTTCGACCTGATAGAAGTGTATAAAATTATGAGAGGCATAGATCGGGTAGACAGTCCGAACCTGTTTTCCCAGGAGGGAAAAATCAAATGCTAGGTTTAAGGTGAGAGGGGCAAAGTTTAAAGATGTGCAGGGTGAGCTACTTGCACAGAGGGTGGTGGGTGCCTGCAATAGGCTGCCAGGGGTGGTGGTTGAGGCAAATGCAATAGTGCCAGAGTTTAACAGACTTTTGGATAGGCACATGGATATGCAGGGAATGGAGGGGTATAGACTATGTCTGGGCATCATGTTCGACACAGGCATGTGGACCAAGGCACCTGTTCTTGTTCTGTTGTGTTAATGTTCTGTGTAAATTCAGTAGTATCCACTGACAAACTATATATTTTGGATATCTCTTCTGCAAAATTCAATTGTGCTTCTGTGGCCCATGCCGAAGTAAGCAAGACAAATAAATGCAAGGCCTCCTTTAGTGAGGATGAATACCAAGGTATCTGGTTGAGCAGGCTTGTGGATGCTTGGAACCAGGACTAGTGGTTATCTTATTTCATGCTGCAGGATCTCTATCACTACCCTGTGATTATCTCCCTGCCAGACCACCTGAATGCTATCCCAAATTTGCTGCTGCTGTCATCGTGTGGCCTCACAATCCCTCATCCAGCTGTCCAGTGTGATGGCTGCCTCCTGCTCACCCTCCTCAACCCCACCTGACCTGCACACAGCTCTTAGCATCTAAATGCCCCTGCAGATGAGACTCTGACACTGCCAGACATCTTCCAACTCCAATCAACTGCCCCATGATCCACATGAGATCCCCCACTTACTCTGCACACAACATAACTGTGCAGTAGGGAGCCAAGTTGTGAAAAATACCCTGGACACCCCACCATTGATTTAGTTCTACACGTTTCTTTTCACTCATTGCTTAACCATGAGCTTGGTCTACCATTTGTTTTTCTATGTGTGAGCCATTGCTAGATTCCAAATCCCAGCCAGTTTCTTGACCAATGTGATTTTTTACATTTCTCAGTCTCACTTTTCCTTCTGCCATTTCCTCCCCAAGTTGACCTATTCAGTGATAACATCACTCTTTGTCGTTGGTCGATCATTAAAATAGTTAAACATTTTAAATGAACTAAGAAATGTTTTACTTCTAGTATCAATCTCTGAAAGGTTTTCTGTACCAAAAGGATCTGATCGTAAAAGAGAAAGAAGAAATGCCACTTCAAATTCTATCTGATAGAATCAAGCCATTAACCTTAATTATTACCCTCTGTCTTTTCCGTAATTCTTCCTTTAACTTAATAATGCTTCTTGAATTTAATTTGTGAAGATGATCCTGTTTCCTAATTACTCTTGTCCCAGACAAATTTAATTTGGCAATATTGGTAATTCTATTTTTTAAATATAAACATGTATTTCAACGCAACAATAACAAATCTCAGTGAAAGCAAAACCCACTCTGAGAAAGATGGATGGTACTTACCTTGCTGTGATTTCCATTTGTCCCTGTTTATGACTGGCTAGTGTAGCGATGCATCTGCATTGAACACTTGGTGCTAATTGAATTGTGCAGGACAAGCTTTGTGAAGACAAGGCTGCATAAATGGGTGTGATTTGGACGTACGGTTAGCTTCCTGAATCGGGGTTTACCTGAGCAGCGGAACTTCTTCCCCTTGATCTGGTTGATGCGTTTGTTGGCCAGACGCCGAGGGTTGCTGCATCGGGCACCGCTGGTTTCGATCGGGTTGTTGTGGAGGTAGTCACTCAGCCACCTCAGATGGCAGTCACAGACAAATGGGTTCTGAGCCAAATGGCTGCAATTAAACAGAATGAGGGGGAAGTAATTTAAAAAAAAACAAGCAAGTACAATGGTTTACAGTTCTACACATTTCTTTTCAGTCATTACTAAATCGTGAGCCAAGTCTACCATTGCTTTTCCATGTGAAAGCCAATCCCAGATGTTTGAACTTATAGAGGTACCAAGGACACAAGCCGACCCTGACATACAAGCTGGCCTATTGTGCCATCAAGCACCCATGTGCTCGAATCTCTCTCATTTAATTCTCCACACATTTCTATTACTTCCCCCATAGTTTCTACCACTCACCTGCACACCTGAAACAATTTACATTGGCCCGTTAATTTAACAACCTGCACATCTTTGGGATGTGGCAGCTAACAGGAATACCCAGAAGAAACCAGGCAGTAGGTTAACTAGCTGAAAATCCAAATATAAACCTGCAGCTACCGAGAATTTGTGATAAAAACAGAATACACCAAAAATGTCCAACAGGTTGGACAGTATCTGTGAAAAGAGAAGCAGTGTTAATGTGTCAGGAGCAAGACCCCTTGTTACCTCCATTAGCTGTGGCAATTGTCACCCTGTTTCTCCGGCAATTTTAATTTAAAGTTCCACTAACACATGGGAGCTCAATTAAAATCTGTAGAAATGCAATTAACAACATGTGGCACCATTTGGGTTGTCACTGATTCTGAGGCAAATTAACAACTATAAAGTGTAGCAAAAAATGCAGATGCTGGTTAAAATCGAAGGTAGACACAAAATGCTGGAATAACTCAGCGGGTCAGGCAGCATCTCGGGAGAGAAGGAATGGGTGACGTTTCGGTTTCGGGAAGGAATGGGAGACGCCATCGCTTTGTAATACTGGGTGTTGACTTGGAGGATGACAGAGAGGAGCATCAGTAGATTTACGTATCACACCTCTATCCCAACAATTTATCTTGTCCATAATTTAACTATAATCTTAATTTAATACATTATGCCTTTGGCTACAGCTATAAGAAAAATCTGATCCCTTCTATTCCATCAATATGGATTAAAATGATCCCTTATGATCATTCTATATGATCCCCTCTATTCCATCAATAAATAAATTTCTTATGTCAGAAAATGCCATTTGAATTCCCACCAGAACAGAATACATACAGTGTCTGGATGGACCGGAGAGGTGTAAACAGTCCTTTGGCAATCGTCTGCAGCTTGTTGTCATAGAGTGAAAGGAGATTGAGGTTCTGCAAGTCCTGGAAGGTATTCACTCTCAAACAGTTAATCTTGTTGGCATTTAGAAGACTGGGAAGTAAAGGTAGAAATGAGCACAATTAGATCCTATTCATTTTATTATTATGGGTAACTATATTTGCAAAGACATCATCGCGATACAAATTCTGTTACAACTGCAACACAACACCATTATCAGTTTCAATTACAGATACGAGTGCCATTCTGTGCAAGAATTGGATCTGAACTGCCCAATTAATTACATAAACCCTACACCAATGTTGAGCCTGCATTGTAAGTGATAATTTTATAGGCTGCCCTGATTTTTTACATTTCGCTCAATGGTGGCAAATTGCCTTTTAGCTGATCAGCATAAACTCTGTGCATAAAGTCCCGGTGTTTTTTTCCTTGCACAGGGACTAATGTAAGGTTTCATTGAGCAATGTTGGAGTATATCCAAATGTTGCTTCTTTTTGAGTTGAGGATATTCTTTCCCGAATGATTTAGTGATATAACATTTCACCTGAATTCCACAAATTAAAATTTCACAATGTCTTTGACAAGCCATTTTATTCCAGCCCAAAATTTTTAATGTTGAACTGGATATTATCAAAGTCAAAGTCAAAGTCAAAGTCAACTTTATTGTCAATTTCCAGTTAGTTTACACAGACAGAAAATCGATTATTTGAGTTACTCTGTTGATTGAGAACTTTAAATTATCTGTTGCATTGCACTTCCCCTCTCATGGCTCGACCATTTTTGTAAATGTGTAGATTTTGCTCTCAATTTGACTCACTGATATTGTGGTGCTCATATTGTGGAGGGCAATATGGAAATCTTTCATCCTATCTTTGTGTATATAATGCAAATTATTTTGAAAGATATTTCATTGTGGATCATTATTTTGAAAGATATTTCATTTTGAAAGATATATCATTATTTTCATATTTCATTATTTCATCCCTCTCTACAGTCAGAATGTCTGCCATTTGAATATGTTAATCTCAAAATTCCTTTTCAATTGTGACTTCTAATTTGCACATATTGGGACAGATCAACATCTATGATAAATGTATTTATTATAAAACATGAGGTGGCTATTTGGCCCATCAAGTCCATACTGACTCCCAACGGAACCTTCCCATCAGTCCCGTTCTCTTCTAATTTCCCTGAATTCATGCAGCCGACTCTCTCTCACATCCCCATTCTTTCTTTTAACACTTGCTGACACAGGGGCAATTTACAGTAGCCAATTAACTCACCAGAACATCTCTGGGATTTGGAAGGAAATGGGAGTAGTTGGTATGAGCCCATTTAGTCACAGAAAGATTGTGTAAACTCCACACAACAAACTCCCAATGGCAGGAATATATGTTGGTCATTGGAGCAGTGTGGCTGCAGTTCTAACTGCAGTGGTGAAAGCCCGGATACAGTGAATGTGGAGAAGATGTTTCCACTAGTAGGAGAGTCTAGGACCAGAGGCCACATCCTCAGAATAAAAGGACCTATGTTTAGAAAGATGAGAAGGAATTTCATAAATCAGAGGGTGGTGAATCTATGGAATTAATTGCTACAGACGGCTGTGAAGGCCAAGTCAATGGATATTTTTACGGTGGAGATGAACAGATTCTTGATTAGTGCGGATGTCAGGGGTTATGCGGTGAAGGCAGGAGAATGGGGTTGAGAAGGAATGATAGATCAGCCATGATTGATCTTGGTAAGCCTAAGGTTTGGCTGATGTCTCTAACAGTTTTATTCTTGTTTCTCAGTCTAATAATGGCTTCTTTGACTTGTTGATAAACAGCAATAAAAGTTTCCAAAGAAAAGACTGGAGGAAAGACTAGGTGCTGAGAGCTCTCTTATACCTGCATTAAGGAGGCAATTAAACACACCTGAGCAATTACATACACCTGTGAAGCCATGTGTCAAAAACATTATGGTGCCCTGAAATGGGAGGACTATGAATAAACACAGCTGTAATTTCTACATGGTGAAACCAAAATGTTTAAAAATACACTTTAATAAAATCTGACAATGTGCACTTTAACCACATGTGATTTTTTTCTATTACAAATCTCAAATTGTGAAGTACAGAGGCAAATAAATAAATGATGGGTCTTTGTCCCAAACATTATGGAGGGGGCTGTATGTCTCAGGTGGAAGTTGTAGCAAGGATGACTAACATGAAATTATAATTTAGCTTGTTGTGTGTCTAATGGATCTCACCATTCCTGATTTATTGAATCATTTTGAACAGGCAGCCAATTTCAGGAGCCTTAACATTACACAGAGTGCTGCAGATCTGTTTAACTTTCCAAATGAAACCAATGTGGAATGGTACTTACAGCAACTGGATCGATATCAGTCCATCGAAGAGGCCCTTGGGGAGCTCAGTAATCTTGTTTCCGTAGAGGACTCTAAAAACCACAAGAATGAAGACACATCTGTGAGGCATCAAGAACTCACATCAACACTAAACTAATTTATTCTGGATTAACCATGAAAGGTTTGGATGGCATATCGTTAATCTTCATTCTTATAACCTGAACTTGCACTATATAGTAGTTTGAACATAGAATTGTATCCCAAGAGTTGCATGGAGAACCAGAATCTAAGTCAAGATGGAAAATTGGCATTTAGTCGAGTTTTGAAGAGTTTTAAAGTTGATGTTGGAAGAGAATCAGACGAGGGAGAAGGTTTAACTGTGGGTTCAAAGCTGACACCAGAGGTGAGCACCCCTTGCTGATGCACAAGTGCGTGTATGCAAATTTAAAACACTCGCAGTTGAATAAAGAAGATCCCGCCATGCCATTTTGTAGGCAGCACAGAGGCACGGCTGGGAGAACTACTGCCTCACAGCGCCAGAGACCCGGATTTGAACCTGACTTCGGCTGCTGTCTGTGTGGAGATTGCATGTTCTCCCTGTGACCTTGTGGTTTGCCGTCGGGTGATCTTGTTTCCTTCCACATTCCAAATACGTGTGGGGATTGTAGGTTAAGTGGCCTCCGTAAATTGCTCCCTAGTGTGCAGGGAGCGGAGTGGGATAACATAGATCTAGTGTGATTGCCTTATCGATGGTCAGTCAAAGGGTATGTTTCTTTGCTGCATCTCTAAACTAAACTAAAGATGGGTCTCGACCCGAAACGTCACCCATTCCTTCTTTCCAGCGATGCTGCCTGTCCCGCTGAGTTACTCCAGCTTTTTGTGTCTATCTAAAGATTAGGGTATCACAAAATGCCGGGGTAACTCAGCAGGTCAGACAGCATCTAGGAGAGAGGGAATGGGTGATGTTTCGGGTCGAGACCCTTCTTCCTTTGTTAGAAGATTAGGGTAGTTATTCTCAATATTTATCCCTCACAAGAAGCTAGTGAAGCAGATTAACTCATGATTATTATCACCAAGCTTTTTTATGAAACTCTTGCTGTGCTTTGGTTGGCCATTAAATGCACTCCTACTTGCCGGGCCCGGCAGTCGCCCCTATGCAGTTGGGGAAGGGTTGGCGGGCACGGCGGCGGCGTGCCTGCGCAATTGTGGGAGGGTTGCCGTGCCCAGTGGCAGGACCGGCGCCCGTCCCAGCGTACCCCGTGCCTGACCTTCCTCCCGTGGTGAAAGAAGATGGCCGCTGGCAGGACGGACATGGGGCAGCGCCTTGCGGCCACTCTCCTGCTGCTGGCCGCCGCGATGGCCGCCCGGGGCCGGGGTGAGTGGCTCCCTCTCCCCTTTTCTCTCCCCCCCCCCACTGCCTCCCGCTGCTCACCGCCCGGTGCCCGTGTCCGCCCGTTGCTGTGCCCCCCGGCATGCAGCGAGCGGGTTGAGGCGGTGACCGTGGGCGTGCAGGGCTTCCAGGAGTACACGGAGAATCATCGCGCTAGCGCCGCAGGGCCGGTCGAGCTGGAGAAGCTAGACCGCGGCAGCCTGGTGGGTGGAGGCCCCAACCGGCCGCCCACAGCCCGCTCCCCCTGCTGCTCGATGCCGAGCACCGCCTGTACAGCCCTCTCCGCCTGTACCGCCCACACAGCCTGTACAGCCCGCTCCACCTGTACCGCCCACACAGCCTGTACAGCCCGCTCCACCTGCTGCTCGATGCCGAGCACCGCCTGTACCGCCCACACAGCCTGTACCGCCCTCTCCGCCTGTACCGCCCACACAGCCTGTACAGCCCTCTCCTCCTGCTGCTCAATGCCGAGCACCACCTGTTCCGCCCACACAGCCTGTACCGCCCACACAGCCTGTACAGCCCTCTCCTCCTGCTGCTCAATGCCGAGCACCACCTGTACCGCCCACACAGCCTGTACCGCCCACACAGCCTGTACCGCCCACACAGCCTGTACAGCCCGCTCCACCTGCTGCTCGATGCCAAGCACTGCATGTACCGCCTGTACAGCCCTCTCCGCCTGTACCGCCCACACAGCCTGTACAGCCCTCTCCTCCTGCTGCTCAATGCCGAGCACCACCTGTACCGCCTGCACCGCCTGTACCGCCCGCTCCCCCTGCTGCTCGATGCCGAGCACCGCCTGTACTGCCTGCACAGCCCGCTCCCCCCGCTCCCCCTCCCCCCGCTCCCCCCGCTCCCCCTCCCCCCGCTCCCCCCGCTCCCCCTGCTGCTCGATGCCGAGCACCACCTGTACCGCCTGCACAGCCCGCTCCCCCCGCTCCCCCCGCTCCCCCCGCTCCCCCCGCTCCCCCCGCTCCCCCCGCTCCCCCCGCTCCCCCCGCTCCCCCCGCTCCCCCCGCTCCCCCCGCTCCCCCCGCTCCCCCATTTTCTACACAAGCAAGTCTATTTTGGCTGGGGTGTGGAATTGATTTTGGAGGTGAGGTGGGGGATGGGGGAATTCGGAGGTCTGAAGAAGGGTCTCGACACAAAACATCACCCATTCCTTCTCTCCAGAGATGTTACCTGGCCCGCAGAGTTACTCCAGATTTTTGTGTCTATTGCAGATTTATAGAAGATGGACACAGCCAGGTAATAACTATCTGGAGTCTGCACCAATGTGAGTTTTAGGAGCACAAGGTTCAAGCAGAGGGTGAGGCATGTTACAGCTTTAGAAATTTCACAGAGACTTTAGGAATGGAAACTGACACAGGCCACACATCATATTGTAGCCTCAAGGAAAGGATGTGTGATGGGATTTTACTGGGAACCACTCCAGCATGTGTTCATTGTTCACCTGAACTAATTCCATTCGCTACTGATGTCATGTGAGAGTCTTTGTTCCCTGGATTCACTAACATCCTGATCGTGTGGTGTCTAGGTGTGATCAACTTATAGACTTGAGGCAAAATGTTTATCCTGCTGCGGCTCAGAATGAAATGATAAAATCTCATGGAACTTTGACTTGAAGTCCATTGACGTCCGGGTTAACGGCCTATAGGCCCCAGGATTATCCTTGTTGCCCTTCTTAAATGATGGATCATAATTATCCACCCTCCAGTCTTCTAGATCTTCAATTGCAGCTGAAGATGATGCAAATTGCAAATATCTCTGCAAGGGACTCCATAATTTTCTCCCTAGCTTCAAACAAGGTTTGAGGATATACTTAATAATAATAATAATAATACTACATTTATTTTATATAACGCTTTTCAGGATACTCAAAGATGCTTTACAAAGCAAACAAAACATAAAAACAAACAAACAAACAAAAGATTTGTCCTGACGGAGAAGCGGCGAACAAACAGCGCCAGCGTCCTCTCACGTCAGGGTCTGGCAGTAGACAATAAAGAACACAAGACACACAATTACAATTTAACACAAACAACCATCACAGTGATTGCTCCAGGCACACCCTCACTGTGATGGAAGGCAAAGAAAAGTCTTATCTCCTCCTCATTCTTCTCAGGCCCTGGGGATTTGTCCACCTTAATGCGCTTTAAAACCACCAATACCTCCTCTTTGGTCATTCATACTTGATTTAAGACAAGTAGAGATTTACAATGGCAAAATAAGAAGCATTAACAAAATAATTAATGATAAAATAGAAAGATGATGAGCTAAATTAAATATTTATCTGAGGTCTCTATGTTAGGACAGAGAACATTACAGCACAGGGACAGGCCATTCGGCACACAATGTCTGTGCTGAAAATGATTCCATGTTAAACTAATCTCCTCTTCCTGCTTATGATCCATATTCCTCCATTTCTTGCGGACCCTAGTGCCTATCTGACAGCCTCTTAAATGCCACTATTATATCTGCTTCCACCACTATCCCTAGTAGCTGTATAGTGAGTTGGGGATCAGAAGTAGGGTTGCCAACTGTCCCGTATATTGGGCTAAATTGGTTTGTCCCATACGGGTCCACCCTTGTCCCGTATTAGGCCCGGGGGGGGGGGGGGGGGGGCGTTGTAGGCCCGGACACTGCAGGCCCATACACTGTAGGCCCGGACACTGCAGGCCCGGACACTGCAGGCCCATACACTGCAGGACCGGACACTGCAGGCCCGGACACTGTAGGCCCGGACACTGTAGGCCCGGACGCTGTAGGCCCGGACGCTGTAGGCCTGGAGGCCCGGGCGCCACCTAACGGAGGTTGCGTAGCAACTCGCCTCCCGGCCCGGGCGGCTGCCATTGGTGGAGCGGGAGCACGTGGCCGCTGGCTGGGTGAGGTCACATGGGGCGTGGGGCGGAGGCGTCACCTTGTCCCTTATTTGGGAGTGAGATAGTTAGCAACCCTAATCAGAAGGGACAGGTTTGATGATGCATGCACCAAGTTTGGCAATCAATATCAAGAGCTGTTGTGCCGCCAGACACTGTAAACCCCTCCCAGAATCTACTCTACAACAATAATGAAGATCTGCTCAATGTGGATCAGCTCTTCGGTCTTGGATCAATTCGTACCAAATGACTTATCTTCGACAGACAAATCAACGTGAACATTAGCACAGCATCTATTAACATTTTATCAAAGTTACCTCACTTTTATTGAACAACCAAGCATTAACAAAAGAAAATCAGGCTGGTGACTTCAGGACTTTTTTTTATGGCAGTGTACATTTTGTGTCAATTACTCCAAGAAGGAGCAGAGATGGAGCAACTTCAAACAATGCTGCTTCAAAATTATCATAACACATCATCAATGGAGAAATCATTGAGGAAAATGGCCTGCCCTCTCTATAGACTACATTGGATAATTTCAGGTTGATTTCAGGTTAATTTCATGTTGATTGAAACATTTTTAAGTTTAAGTTTATTATTATCGTCAAGTGTAACGAGGTAAAGTGAAAAGCTTTGTTTTGCATGCAACCAATCAAATCAAATATTACCATACAATCAAGTCAAACAACAACCTTTCCCTCAATGTCAGCAAAACAAAGGAGATTGTGATCAACTTCAGGAAGTGAAGTGGTACACATACATTGACAGCATTGAAGTAGAGATGATTGAAAGCTTCATGTTCTTTGTAGTTATATCTCACCAGCAATATGTCCTGGACCAGTCATAGTGAAGCCATGACCAACCAATGCCTCTACTTCCTCAGAAGATGTATTCGGCATGTCCCCAACAACTCACACCAACTTCTACAGATGCGCTGTAGAAAGCATTTTATCACGATGCATCACAGCCTCGCTTGGGAACATTGCAGAGAGCTGTGGACTTAGCCCAGATCATCATGCAAACCAATCTCACTTTCATTGACTCCATCTACACTTCACGCTGCCTCGGCAAGGCCACCAGCATAATCAAGGACCGTCTCACCCCGGCCACTACCTCTTCTCCCCTCTCCCATCAGGCAAGAGGTGCAGAAGTGTGAAAAGGCACACCTCCAGATTTAGGGACAGATTCTTCCCAGCTGTTATCAGGCAACTGAACCATCCTATCACCAACTCGGAAGAGGTCCTGACCTATCATCTGCCTTATTGGAGACCTTTGAACGATCTTTAATCGGACTTACTGGACTTCATCTTGCACTAAACGTTATTCCCTTTATCCTGTGTCAGTACACTGTGGACGGTTCGATTGTAATCATGTATAGCCCTTTCACTGACTGGATAGCACGCAACAAAAAAGCTTTTCACTGTACATCGTGCATGTGATAACAATAACCAAAACTAAACAAGTATAATAAGTAAAGCAAAGGGAAATATATGGTGTGCAGAATATGGTTCTCAGCCTTGTAGCAAAGTCCACTGGCTGTAATGGGGTAGAGTTGAATTGAACACTGCCCTAGCTTATGTCCAATGCATACATCAAAACTGCGTGCCGAATGCTATGGTCTATGGTCAACTTAATACTCAGCCACTGGGGAAGGACAAAGTTTTATACAGCAAGGTCTCACAAAATTCAGCTAACTTCAGATAACTGTCTGTAACTGTTCAGTCAAGAGAAGCTTGGTTGGGGCTGGTATAGCCAACACAGAGACACTGCATAGCCAAGCCCAAGGTCAGGAAACAAGCTGGGAAGCAGACTATGCTCCAGGCTCCAGCTGGAAAGGTTTGCAGCTCACTCGTTGAATACTTATCCCACACTGACTGACATGACACGTCTCTCTATATCTTTCAAGATGCTGAGCTGCGTTAATTAGTTTGGGGGCTACTATGTTCCATCAATTATTTGATACTATAATGGTCCTTCCTTCACATTTGTTGTGAGTGCCCTGAAAACAAAAACACAACGGAGATAAGGGAAGATAAGGGTATGTTACAACTAGCTGTGAACAGAGGGGGCTGAGTTGATTAATCAGAAGCATAGATGCTGCGATGGAGATACTATTCATGGTTATTAAAAGAACAGATGGCTACAGACTCTACTATCAAGAGACATAGACTCAAGCTGAGAAAATGGACAAATAAACTAAGATTACTTAATGCAAAAGGTGGTGAACATATGGCACAGACTGCCTCTCAAACAAATGAAGAGGAATAGTATTGAGGAATGTCAGATACATTATATGAAGGCATGTGTGATTGAGAAATGTTGGCTTTTGATTTTGGCCTTGTCAATTATTGAGGCTTGTCCATTCCTGTAATTGTCTATAACAGATAACAGGTATAACAGAGCTTTATTTGTCGTTCGGTACCGAAGTACCGAACGAAACTACATAGCAGTCATAGAAAAAAAAGAAAAAGAACACAAGACACACGACCCCAACACAAACGTCCATCACAGTGACTCCAAACACCCCCTCACTGTGATGGAGGCAACAAAACTTCCACTCTCTTCCCCACGCCCACGGACAGACAGCTCATCCCCGACCGACCCGCACAGTCCCCGCACGTATCATGTGTGACATGACTACAGAACACCAGTTTGTGCAAATATCTCACACTAAAAGATTAATGACCAATCCAGCAGGTTATCCTTACTCTTTAACTAAACACCACTGATAGCAGCATCTCTGTCAGTTTGAATTTCACCCTGATGGTTAGAGTGCTTGCTTAGTATGCTGCAGGTAGATTGCATTTAAGTCTGTTACTGTGGTACTGGTTGTGAGCAATGATTGTTATCCTTTTTAAGATTGAATCATGTGACCGTTTGCTCCCTCGGGTGCAACGATATTTTGCAGAGGGGAGATAGTCCGTGAAGTGCCCATGTAAAAATTACAGGCACTTTGCTTCAGCTCTGCAGAGCTCCTTTGTGTCATTCTGTAGTAGATCACATTGAGGTTAAAAATCCACTGAGCACACTAACGATAACGATATGCAAAAAGAAGACACAAAGTGCTGGAGTAACTCAGCGGGTCAGGCAACATCTGTGGAGAACATGGATAGGTGACGTTTCACAGAGTGCTGGAGTAACTCAGCGGGTCAGGCAGCATCTGTGGAGAACATGGACAGGTGACGTTTCTGGTCAGGACCCTTCTTCAGTGCAGGTAGGTAGCTGCTCTGAATATTGAGTGAAGATAAAATGTAGGAGCAGGAATAGGCCATGTGGGTCTTCAAGCCTGCTCTGTCTTTCAATACAATCATTCCTGATTTACCTCGACACAACCCTGCTGTATTCCCATTTCTCTTTTTACAATTACGTGACTCCATTGTTAAGGTGAGTTTATGGAACTCATGATAAACCAGTCTCAAGCACAAGGCAAAATGACAAGTTGGATAAAATGTCATTTTGTTAGCTATCAGCTGTCATTTCTGTCAAGAGTGGCAAGCAGTACACAATATCAGGACGATCACAGACATGTTGATGTTACAATAAAGCACAGGAACCTTTCAATCCGTACACCAGAAGGATGAAAGAGTGTTTACACATGAACAGCATTTTATTCAACTAGCAGGTGAGCAAATATAAGCAAAACAAGAGGTGGAAACAAAGAACTGGATGGATTTAAGAGAGAGTTAGATAGAGCTCTAGGGGCTAGTGGAATCTGGAATCAAGGGATATGGGGAGAAGGCAGGCACGGGGTATTGATTGGGGACGATCAGCCATGATCACAATGAATGGCGTGCTGGCAAGAAGGGCCGAATGGCCTCCTCCTGCACCTATTTTCTATGTTTCTAACCGCAGATGCTGGTGAATACACTAAAGGACATGAAGTGCTGGAGTAACTCAGCGGGTCAGGCAGCATCTGTGGAGAACATGGATAGGTGATGTTTCACAGAGTGCTGGAGTAACTCAGCGGGTCAGGCAGCATCCGTGGAGAACATGGATAGGTGATGTTTCACAGAGTGCTGGAGTAACTCAGCGGGTCAGGCAGCATCCCTGGAGAACATGGACAGGTGACGTTTCGGGTTTCAGGTCTGAAGAAGGGTCTCAACCCGACACGTCACCTATCCATGTTCCCCAAGGATGCCGCTGGAACTCCTGAGTTGCTCCAGCACTTTGTGTCCTTTTGTGATCAAAACAAGGCTCTACACAAATTTGGGAAGGTTAACTATTTAGTAAAAATAGATGCTTCTTCAGTGTAGGCAAAGTTACTTGGCAATTGTCGATTTAACAAAGTAACAGGGAAATTACAAAATGATTTCTGCCAATCGCCTTCATATATTGTTCAAACACTTGATCTCCTGGTTGCTGACCATTTTAGCCCCTCCCATTCCCACACTGGCCATTCTGTCCTGGGCCTCCTCCATTGTCAGAGTGAGACCCAATGCAAATTTGAGGAACAGCACCTCATATTTTCACTTGGGCAGCTTACTCCCCAGCGGTATGAACATTGACTTCTCCAACTTCAATAATCCTTGCTTGCCCTCTCTCTCCATCCCTCCCCCATCCCAGTTCTCTGACCATTCTTACTGTCTCTGATTACATTTAATCTCTGTTTGCTTTGTTGTTACCTTCTCCCAACTAACAATGATCTATTCTACATTTTCCTTGATCTCCATTCCCTGTGTCCTGTTTTCACACCTTACACCTCCTTATCTATGTATCTCCCTTTCCCCTGACATCAGTCCGAAGAAGGGTTTCAACCCGAAACATCACCCATTCCTTCTCTCCAGAGATGCTGCCTGTCCCGCTGAGTTACTACAGCATTTTTTGTCTATCATAAGATTAGAGATCATTTTGATCAGATAGCAGTTCTGAGGA
Organism: Rhinoraja longicauda; assembly: GCF_053455715.1. NCBI lineage: Eukaryota > Metazoa > Chordata > Chondrichthyes > Rajiformes > Arhynchobatidae > Rhinoraja > Rhinoraja longicauda. The sequence continues at coordinate 51,742,608 of NC_135966.1, forward strand.
AGATCTTCAATCTGAAAATGTCACTCTGTTTCTCTTCCCACTGATGGGGCCTGACCTGCTGAGTATTTCCAGCATTTTTAATCATTATTTCAAATTGTCGGCATCTGCAGTTTTATTATTTTTTATCATACCTGCTCCATGGTTGCTCGGAAAGATGCATTGTAACCTCAGTACATTTCTCGACCATGTGCAAGGAGATAAGTTTGCTTGTGGACTAATAGATCAACATGCCCAGTCACAGAGTGGTAGAGTGGTAGAATGATTCAAGATGGAAGCTGACTCTTTGGTCCAACTTGCCTTTGACGATCAAGGTGCCCAATCTACACTAGTCCCACCTGCCAGCATTTGGCCCATACATCTCTCAAACTTTCCTTTACTCCCAGTTAGTTAACACCCAAGTTTTAACATGAGGAGATTGCTGCATCGAAGGAAATGGCATCTAAAAATGCAAAGGAATTTAGGTTGGTCCAGGACATTGCTTTAAGCCCAATACACAGACTAGCAGCAGGAGCACTGGCATGAGCTCTGACATCAAGCCTGGGTGAGTGGGTCAAAGATCTGGCAGGAAACCTTGCTAACAATCATTCACTTCAGAGCAGCAAAATGTTTCAATAGTAGAAAGCAAGGCTTGGCATACAAAGCAAAGTGGAGTAAAGATTGCCTGAGCTAGTGTCCATCAGAACGTCCCAATTGTTAGAAAACAATTGCAGAAAAGAAAGCTCAAAAAGCAAATGAGCAAATTGGGGAATTCATTTTACATAGCATTTATCCCAGCAGTTATAATAAAAAGAAAACAACTATTTTTTAAATTAGTGCAATCATCGATATTGATTATTGACGTGACTGGAGACTAATCCATAATGTACAGGGTTGGTAAAGTGCCAGGAGCAAGAAACACATTTAAAATTATAATGTATTCTGACGAAACCTTGAAGAATATTAAGACAAATGGGATGGGCAAGTGGTAAGGCTGCTGATTATGCAGGCTGATAATGTCAACAGAATGCCTCTGAGATATTCAGGGATCCACTATGTCTGCACTTCTCAACATCATATTCCATGCTCTCTGTACTCCAAACATCATTTGTCAAAGTTATGTAGACTCCCATTACCACATTCCAGTCTTTGCCCTCCCACTCCCATGATTTATTATCTCTGGGTGCTCTTGTCTAAAATGTCTACACTCGCTGTAAAAGGACCATGATTTCTGCTGTCCCAGTACCCTGTACCTCTCTTGGCAGCACATTTCACCGTTTCTGCATTACTGCTACTCCTCTTCGTTGCCTATGTATTCCCTGTATCACATTCTACCGTCTCTGCGCCCATGGTACATCATTCTTTAATGTTTGATTCCCCTGTTGTGACATCCTGCTAGCAACAATCAATAGACCTCCCAGTACATTGTTTAATAATCCCTGCACCACTCCGTACATCATCGACAACCTACAACCATACAACCTTCTGCATATTTGGAACTCACAATGCCAGAGTCTTCATGATTTGAGTCTGTCAGGTTAACTTTCTACATACAATGGAACGTCTTCGAGAGTCAAGAGTGTTTAATTGTCATATGTACCAAAATGGAACAATGAGATTCTTACATTGCAGCAGCACAACAGGTTTGTAAACACGATACTCAATATGCACTTTTAATAGCTCTTAAATTTAATTCTCCCCTGGATCTGTCAGTGCATACATAGTTTTGCTTTTGTGGCAGTACATTGTTCATTTTAAAGACTGCCTGCCGTCCAATGTGCACTACTACATAGTAAGATGCGTTATGTATTCTACGCATTGTCCGTTCTATAGACCGTACCTGTGGAGTTAAGATCATTGCATTGTTTGCTGTTGCTAATCAAAACCTTGTCTGTTTGCATGGGAATATTAGCAATAAACAGCTCAAATAACTTTGATAGCTACCGCCTCGAAAATGCTGTAAATTTATATGGATCTATGGGAACCTCAAATGGTTTGGAAGGTCAACAGGCTTTTTTGCTTAGCAGCTCTGTACATGAACCAAGCAGAACGGTGTAATAAATAGTCAAGTAGATGATCAGTAGATATCAGCAATATAAAAGCAGAGTCTATTATTTTTGGAAAGAGAAGCCAACAGTGCACTTGGCTGATTGAGCAATGCAATGGCCCTTTCAACCCAAAATGCATAGACTCTTGCAACATCTGGTTTTAATCGTAATAGGGCCCGACTAGTTTCAACTGCTGCTGCGTTTCATTGGAAGAGGAAAGGGGGAATTCAGGACTGGCCGGGGGGGGGGGGGGGGGGGGGGGGGGGGGAGGTGATGCCACACATAAACTGGGAGATGAGGAATGAACTGGAATAGAAAAGCAGTCAAATCAAAAGATTATTCACAAATGGGGGCTTGACCGTGTAATGGAAAGTTACTCTGAAACTTGACCTGTGTGACAGCCATGGATGCAACAGAATTAACATCCACTTCTTATTTCAATGCCTGTATTTAGTTGAAAGCTTGAAAGTAAATTTATTGGGTGAACCATATTCCCTGCCTGTGTGGCCCTTCACTGCCTCAACTATTGGAGGGCAGTATTTAGAACTTTATTACCCTTGCAATGTAGCACGCAGTAAGAGACTTTCTTTTAAGAGGACCCTTGTGGTAAAATTGGATAACCCCCCACCACAGCAGCAAGCCAAGATACATGTTCCAGCGCGTACAGGTTGGTCGCCATCCAGGTTGTGATCCAACTTCACACGGCTTTCTGCAAGAACCCTTTGCATCTCACTTTGTCCATTAACTGCAGGTGTCTAAAACTCCTGCTCTGACCCTTCCCTCTAAGAGCTGCAGGTACGCTACATAGTAGTAGAGAGAATGATGGCGTATGTTAATCGTGGTCTGCTGATCAAATGGGGTACCATGTGCGAGATGATGTTGACCCTTGTGAGTGTTACTTGAGCTTCATTCAAAGGGACCAAAGAAGAGAAAGAGTGGGTGGAGAGGCTGGCTCGGTGATACAGCTAGTAGAGCTGCTGTCTGGATGTTCCAGGAGCCAGGGTTCAGTCCTGACCTCCAGTGCTGCTTGTGTTTTCTCTCTGTGATCGCACCGCTTTCCTCCGGGTGATGCAGCTTTGTCATGCCTCCCAATGATGGTGGGTTAATTAGCCACTGTACATTGACACCAGTATGTAGTCGAGTGATAGAACAGGTGTGTTTGGGGAGGGGGGGGGGGGGAGCTGATGTGGGGACAATAATAATGGGTAAGAGGAATAGTGCAGACATCAAGCTGGATGGTTGGCACAGATATGTGGGCCAAAAGGCCTGTTTCTGAGCTGTGTCTCTCTATGGCTATGACTCTATATACTGTTGACATGTAGCTGGTGGCAGGGCTTGAGGGGCATCAGGACGTGAGCAGCTCAGCACACAATGTCCAGCCCATGGACTGCTCATGTTCCTGAAGTAGTTATGGAGCTGCATTCATTATTTTTCCGTTTAACTATTGAATATCAAGGGGAACTTGTTCGTACCATAATGGAAACGGGAATTGTCTGGCCCTCGTTTGCATGGATGTTACATGCCTCCATGTAATCATGATCTCTTTAGATATGTTTTATGAAGCTGTTTAATATTATTTTGAACTGAAGAGAGTGTACAGGATGCAGTGTGAATTAGTTGCTTTCCATTCTAATTTCATGATGATCTACCTGCCTTGCAGCTGCTGGCTGGCACGAGATTTATGCTACTTTTCCCACTGGAGATGGAAGTCAGGTCCAGATGTTACTTAAATGGCCTTACAGCATCTGAAAAAGCATTCTAAAGAGAACCATTTTGCGCCTTTCTGTACTTTTATTGATTTCGAGAATCTTCTATCAATCTTGAGCATGAGCTTCCTAATGCTTAACTGTCCAGCTCATTGGTCACAAAAACTAAAACACAACTAAGCATTTTATGAGCTTGTGGCATCCTTCAAGAATTGCTGTTCCTGAATTCCACACACGTGCACAGATGCTGCCAGGTGTGTGTGTAAAAGCAACACCTGATGTACAATGGAGGCCTCCTTCATTGGTGAAAACATTTATTAAGCTTGAGTTGTTTACCAATGGTGTGGTCATGGGCACAGAAAAAGATGGATGAAGGCCAGGTCCAGAAGTACTGAGAAGATGAATGCTTACCTAAGCAGGAGTCACTAAGCTGTCCAGCAATGTAGCAATGGCTTCAATCAAGCTGGTTGATTCTCTGGTCATCTCTCTTATAGCAACTGAATCAAGTGCTTTAGCTAAAGTGCTCTGTGGCCACTATAGTTCCTGACCTAGTGCCCATCATCAACAACACAAGGTCCTTTTGGTTGTTAGAAATATGCAGTGACCAGCCATGGAACATGCTCTCTTCTGTCACACAAATCTGAGAGCAATTTGGAGTTGGATGACGAGTTGAAGTGGCTGTTTACCATAATGGTAGGATGGCACAGCAGGCTTCCACCTCTGATCTGGGACGCTGACAGTGTGGACTTTTCTATGTTTTCCCTGTGACTGTAGATTTCCCCAAAGTGCTCCATTTCCTTCCACAGCAGTGCCGATATAGGTGAATTGGCCACTGTAAATTTCCCCAGGTGGAATTGAAGAGGACATGAGGGAGTAAAGGCCACAGGGAAATAGGCCAGAGAGGGCACTGAGAGCTGCCACAGACTCAGGCCCTGCCCTCTTTGTTGTTGGAGAAAATGAGAATAAGAGAAAAGACACAAAGTGCTGGAGTAACTCAGGCAACATCTCTGGAGAACATGAATAGGCGATGTTTCAGGTCAAGACCCTTCTTCGTAAGAAGGGTTTTGACCCAAAAAGTTATCTATCCATGTTGTCTAGAGATGCTGTCTGAACCACTGAGTTACTCCAGTACTTTGTTCTTTTTTTGCAAATCAGCAACTGCAGTTCCTTGTGCCTAATGAGAATATGAGATTGGGCAATCAAGATTAGACTTGCTGCTAATGCCTATTTTACGTGCAATTCACCGCCAAAGGCCTGGGTTCACAACTCAATGATATCCTACATGGTAGAATGCTACTTTCACAAAGGCTTGCTCAGCATTAAATTGCAAATAAATTCTAGTTCAAAGTAACACAAGGAGTTGGTCGGGGTGGAATTACTCAGCCTGACAGCATGAAGGATCAAAATTATATTCACTGTGGAATATCAGCATGTTGTTTTAACTCTTTCTCAGAGTCAGGCGCAATAACTCTTCCAAACTAATACAACTGCCTCAACCATTACAAGTTTTTACGCAATCACAATCTCTTTCAACAAGTCATCAGCGGAAACGGAAGAAAAAGCACAAAATAATAGAAAAACATACATGGGATAAAAGGCAGATTGGAATAAGGGACATTAACTGTACCTTTTAGAGTCAAATGATGAGATAATAAAACATCTTGAACATATTATGCAGTCATACAATGAACAATCTCTTTATTAGGCTCCATACTTACAGTGAGGTCAGAGATCGCAGGCCTTGAAATGCATCAGCTGCAATGTCTGAGATCTGGTTCTTACTCAGGTCTCTGTTGGGAGAAATAAAATGTGGCATAAGTTTCATTCTTAAAAAGTACCGGTTGCAGAAATGGCAGAAGGAGGTTACTGAGTGGTGAATGGTGTGAGTTCCTCCCCACTCAGATTGTATTATTCTTGCACTGCACATCAAATCCAAGAGTCTGAATTCTTAACTAATTAGATTTAGGTGTTAATTGAGGCTTCAGGGATAGCTTATCTTAAGTAAGGAACACAAACAAATGGAGAACATCATGACAATATCTGGCTTAATGACCATGTCACCTCCCGACAAAACAAATGAAGGGTAACACTGCTTTCATTCCTTGAACAGTAATCTCGATTTGAGAAATCCAAATCCCTACATAGTACATTTGGAATTTAAATTCAATTTGGTGTTAAGTTTAACTGTGTTGCTGGGGGATTTGTGTAAACACATGTTTGATGATCAGTGCAGAGTCGGTAAACCAAATGTTGTCTGAGTCTATGACTCTCCTGATCTCAGAGGGGATTGTAGGGTTAAAGAGAAGAAAGCAAAGAAACGTTGCTTCCCTTTCAATTAGGTAAGTTTTATTTATTATTTGGAAACATTTCTTCAATGTATGTAAGTTTAACTACCTTTCCTAAAAAATCTTTACTTCAATTTCAGATTTATCTCAGAATCTGAGCCACTCAGAATTATTTTAAAAATAACAGCTTTGACAACATGCAGAATTTAAAACCCAAATATAATAATAATAATAATAATAATAATAATACATTACATTTATATAGCGCTTTTCTAAACACTCAAAGACGCTTTACAAAAACATAAAAGAAAATAAATAGATAAATAAGTAAACGAAGAGAAAATGGAAAAGAAGGTGAGGTGACGGTCAGTGGTTGAAGGCAGTGCTGAACAGGTGAGACTTCAATGATGTTTTGAATGTGGTGAATGAGGAGGAGTCTCTGACGGTTTGGGGTAGTGAGTTCCAGAGTGTGGGAGCAGCGATGGAGAAAGCCCTGTCCCCCCAGGATCTGAGTTTGGTCCGGATGGGGGGAGACAGGAGGTTTGCAGCAGCAGAGCGGAGGTTACGGGTTGGAGTGTGTCTGTGGAGGAGGTCAGTCAGGTAGGATGGGGCCAGGTTATGGAGGGCCCAACTTGTGCCCAACTTGGCAAGAAATAATGCTAGGTAGGCACAAAATGCTGCAGTAACTCAGCGGGTCAGGCAGCATCTCGGGAGAGAAGGAATGGGTGACGTTTCGGCCTGAAGAAGAGTCTTGACCCAAAACGTCACCGATTCCTTCTCTCCCGAGATGCTGCCTGACCCGCTGAGTTACTCCAGCATTTTGTGTCTACCTTCGATTTAAACCAGCATTTTCAGTTTTGTTTCTTTTCCTTCAGACATCTGCAGTTCCTTCCTACTCATTTCATCAACAACCTATGTGTTTTTGGCAATTGGGTGGAAACCAGATTACCAGAGTACTTGGTCATGTGGAGAATGTGCACAAAGACAGCACCAGACAGGTTTGAACCCAGATCACTGGAGCTGGCAGGCAACTCAACTACTTCACCACCGTGGAGTCATGTAGTCATACAGCATGGAAACAGGCCCATCAGCCCACTCACACATGCTAACCAAGATGCCCTATCTAAGCTCATCATTTCCCCTGCATTAGGCCCAGAGCCCTTTAAACGTTTCCTATCCATGTACCTATCCAAGTGTCTTTTAAATGTTGTTATTGTACCGGCCTCAACTACCTCTTCTGGCAGCTCATTCCATATAACCACCACTCTCTGAGTGAAAAACGTGCCGTTCAGATTCCTGTTAATTGTTTTCCCTCTCACCTTAAACCTGTGGTCCTCTGGTTCTTGAATCCCCTACCCTGGGGAAAAGACTCTGCGCATTCACCCTATTAATTCTCCCTCATGATTTTATAAACTTCTGTAAGATCAATCTCTCGCCTCCTGTGCTCCAAGTGCCTCCTAATGAAATTGTAATATAAATGCTGGGGACTCTGGAGATGATTGAACTCTGCCAGTGCACTCCATGAGAGGCCACCTGCAGTGTGCCCTGACAGATACCGCATCGACTATTGTCTACAAAAGAGGAGAAAACAAAATCTGACAACTAAGTCAGGTGATGATGTTCAGCTTCACTTTCATTGTGCCAAATGATGACCAACAACCTGAATTCAGGGGTATCTGTGACAGAAAAACCTGAAGTTTATCACCAGAAATGCAAAGGCAAAAATTGCCCTCAAAGTAATTCCATGAAAATCCCAGCCTACCATCCCTGCTTTAAGGCCAGCCACGACCAGAATCCCAGCCTACCATCCCTGCTTTAAGGCCAGCCACGACCAAAATCCCAGCCTACCATCCCTGCTTTAAGGCCAGCCACGACCAAAATTCCAGCCGACAAACCCTGCTTTAAGGCCAGCCACGACCAAAATCCCAGCCTGCCATCCCTGCTTTAAGGCCAGCCACGACCAAAATCCCAGCCTGCCATCCCTGCTTTAAGGCCAGCCACGACCAAAACCCCAGCCTGCCATCACTGCTTTAAGGCCAGCCACGACCAAAATCCCAGCCTGCCATCCCTGCTTTAAGGCCAGCCATGACCAAATCCCCAGCCTGCCATCCCTGCTTTAAGGCCAGCCACGACCAAAATGAAGGCACCGTGTTTTCTCTGGCTCAGAATGTGAAAGCAGGCACATGCGCTGAATATGGTTCCACTGAGAGCAAGATGCCAGCTGGTTCGATTAATTACACCAAGGACTCTAATTATCATTATCACTATTTTATCAGATAAGTTAAGAAGGCATTCATTAGGAAATTACTTTGAGAGACTGAAAGATCTGATGATAACTGGCTCATGAAACCAGGGGGAATCACTATAAAGAACCCATTGGCAGAATAAATTCAAAATTCAGAAGCACCAACATTGCTTTTTTTTTTCTTCTGAGTGTCACACTTACTCTCGCAGTGTATTCATTGATTTTCTGAATGAAATAGTGAAAATATATAATGCCATTAATGATTACACGATCAATGTCAATTATTGGAAAAAGGTTTGAACCCAGTGTTGTACTATCAAAATGATGGTTAAAGATTTCCTCGTCAAATTTATCAATCCAATCCATTTATTTAGTAGCTGGCTGTTTTAGGAGAAAATGGGATCTTTCAGCTTTGCCATGTTGATGCTATTGTGGAAATGACCTGGTCATTGTTATGGTGATGCTCAAGATTCTAAGATAAGCATTAATATCTCAATTAATATTGAGGAATCACATGAGTGTGTGTGCTCATTGTTAATAATTTAATTAAGTAAGTAGATAAATAGGAATGTTCAATATGAATAGTTAATGTGAATTTAATGTGAATGTTAAGTATATTACAGTTAAAACAATAATCAGACTTCACCGTTGGTGATAAACAATGAGAAGGATTGGGGAAGTTGAAGGCAAACGCAGAGTTTCAACATCAGGGTTTCAACAGATCTCCTGATGCACTTTCAACAGCTGGTTATAAAATTCCCTTCCAGATATTTAATCGTAATGTGCTAATGTCAGAAACAATTGGGTTGCACGGTTGCACAGTGGTAGAGTAGCTGCCTTACAGAGCTTACAGCGCCAGAGCTTACAGCGCTAGGTTCGATCACGACTACGGGTGCTGTCTGTACGGAGTTTGTCCATTCTCCCCGTGACCGCGTGGGTATCCTCTGAGATCTTTGGTTTCCTCACACACGCCTGCACTCCAAAGACGTACAGGTTTGTAGGTTAATTGGCTTGGCATAAATGTAAATTGTCCTAGATGTGTGTACGATAATGTTAATGTGAGGGGAACACTGGACGGTGCGGACACAGTGGGCCAAAGGGCCTATTTCTGCGCTGTATCTCTAAACTAAACTAAACTAAGCTGGCTTATCACCAGTGCCATTTTATTAAAGTTTCAATGTTTCCACGCTTCCCCACTTTCCCATGTGTAACAGAGGTGCTGCCTCACAGCACCAGAGATCTGGGTTCAATCCTGACCTCGGGTGCTGTTTGCGTGGAGTTTGCACGTTCTCTCTGTGGCTGCATGGGTTTCCTTCAGGTGCTTCTTCCACATCCCAAAGGGGTGATGGTTTGTAGGTTAATTGTCCTCTGTAACTTGCCCCTTGTTTGTAGGTTAATTGTCCTCTGTAACTTGCCCCTTGTTTGTAGGGAGTGAATGTGAAAATGGGAAAACATAGAACTATTGTGAACTAGTGAACAATGGTTGGCATTGACACGGTGAGCCAAATAGGCGTGTTTCCATCGGTGAGCCATACGGCCTGTACCTTTATCCAGAGGGCAATGTACACTGAATCCAAGAGTGCTGTGAAGGCTCAAGTCACTGAGGATATTCAGGAACAGATGTCGATATATTTCTGGATATTATGGAAATCAAGGCATATGTGGTCAGTGCGAGAAAATGACTCCAAGGTGAAAGGCATGCCATGATCTCATTGACTGGTGGAACAGCTATAATGGGCTGAGTGGCCTACACCTGCTTCTGTTTCTTGCAATGCATATGACATGGACAGCATTGCAACCAACCAGCAATTTTACATCTGGATTCAATTCAATAGACAATAGACAATATCGGCCCTTCGAGCCAGCACCGCCATTCAATGTGATCATGGCTGATCATTCTCAATCAGTACCCTGTTCCTGCCTTCTCCCCATACCCCCTGTCTCTACTATCCTTAAGAGCTCTATCTAGCTCTCTCTTGAATGCATTCAGAGAATTGGCCTCCACTGCCTTCTGAGGCAGAGAATTCCACGGATTCACAACTCTCTGACTGAAAAGTTTTTCCTCATCTCAGTTCTAAATGGCCTACCCCTTATTCTTAAACTGTGGCCCCTTGTTCTGGACTCCCCCAACATTGGGAACATGTTTCCTGCCTCTCCGATGAATCTCATTTTCCTATCGACATGCCGTTTTGTGTTTAGACTCTGTTTCTGACGTTCTTGGTCTGTTTACCACTGAACTGAAAAAAGGCGAAGAGGGGGAGCACTGAGCAAAGCCAAAGGGAGTGCATTGGCAGAGTCTGCAAGATGATTATTCTGTCAGTGCATCGCCCGGCAGCCCAGATTTCAATATCCCTTTGTTTACTCACATCCGCTTCAGCTTTTTATATTGAGTGAATGCTCCGGCTCCCACAGTCTTGATCAAATTTTGTTCCAGTCGTCTGCAGAGTTAAAGAATAAATAGAATGAATAACATTTCAGCAGCAGAATCCAAAGCATGCTGATACTTCACCTGCAGTATCTGAAGCAAAAAAAATTAGGATCATTGATTCGGGTGAGGTGTCCAACGGGATCATGACAGCTTCAGGTTGTCCGAGACTGTGGTCTGAAAAGGGAGGAAATCTCAAGGCGAAGGAACATTAGACCTGAGACTAGTTTCCACTTCGCATTATTCTGACACTACATACCCTTTGCGATGTGCATTCTGTCGGTGTGGACTGAACCCGATCTACAAAGTGCCTTGATTGCACTAGTGTCTTGGGGTATTACTTTTGTCTTTGCACTATATATTTTTAAAATGTTTTTATATATTTTTGTTTATTATGCTGTATATTGAGTACTATGTTTACAAATCTGTGGCGCTGCTGCAAGTAAAAATTTCATTTTTCCATTTCAGGACACCTGACAATAAAACCCTCTTGAGCCACCCCAACCCTCTGCACTAGTCTGCCCTCCTCCATGAATGTGTTTTTATTCTTCCATTATTGAATTGTGTGCCTGAAGAAAACACAGACATTTTGTGAATATGGAGCAGGTGTTTGGAATGATCGACAGTCCTCTGGTAGGACTGAGAGGAATAGATCGGGTAGATGCACAGAGTCTCTTGCCCAGAGTAGGAGAATCCAGGACCAGGGGACATAGGTTTCAGGTGAAGGAGAAAAGATTTAATAGGAATCTTAGGGATAACATTTTCACACAGAGGGTGGTGGATATATGGAATATGCTGCCAGAGGAGGTCGTTGAGGCTGGGACTATCCCAACGTTTAAGAAACAGTTGGACAGGTACATGGATAGGACAGGTTTGGAGGGATATGGGCCAAATGCAGGCAGGTGGGACCAGTGTAACTGGGACATGTTGGCCAGTGTGGGCAAGTTGGGCCGAAGGGCTTGTTTCCATGCTGTTTGACTCTATGAAAATCATCTCTGAACCGATGGCAGATCCTGTGTGGTTCTCCAGTGCCTCTCATCACATTCGCACCCACACACATTACTCAGCAGACTGCAGCCCCAGCCAGTCTGGGCTGAAGCATCCTTGTGCAGTTTGCTCTGGGCTCTGACAATGAACTTTGAGAAACCGCATCAATGCATAAACACATTCAAAACTGCGCCTGGCCTTGATTGGGCAAATTAATGATCATGCAGTTGTCTCCTGAAATTTTCCATCACTAAACTCTCTCATCTTCCTCTCAAACATCTACCCATTCTTTATTCACATCCCTTGTTTATTTAACAGTGAAGCAGGGATTAACGCTCCCTATTCTCTTCCTCCGCCCGGTCTAAATTAGATGGCTTTGTGCTGCTATTAATCTGCTTGCCATATTCCAGCACTCACCCCCCACGAAAAGCAGTTAGAAGGTTAAATACACATATTGGCACCCTCTGGGCCTTTGTCACTGCAGCTGATGGATTACCTCGAGAGGCCAGGGGAAATCCTGAAATTAAGGTTTGCTGTTTGAGTTGTACAAGTAACATAGAATACTGTTTTATAACGACAGTTAGCGGACAAAGGCGATTATTCTCCTTTGTGCATTTGCTCTTGTTAATCTGTAAATAGGTTTGTGAGTTAATCTGAAAATAGGCTTATAATGTTATTGATTAGAGTTGCAGCTGGAGAATGTTTATGGGGTTACTGAATTCCTGTCTTCAATACAAGACTTGACTTTGATAAAGTCCCACAACAGCAAGCACGCAGAGTCTTCATTCCATGCAGAACAAACTACCTGCCTGGTGAGCTGGTTTTGAGGTAGCACTAGAACGTTCCATACTGTGCTGCTGCTCTGAGAAAACCTTAGTCTAATGTTAACTACATCACACCCACCTGCTACCCCACACACTTTGCAAGTCTCAAACACAACCTTTGACCAACACATGGATTCAATCATGTTTTTACAGCAGTGGTGTCTGAGTTGCTCTTGTAGAAAGTAACCCATTAAATTGGGGCATGTACATGAACAAAAAATGACCACAGATATTGCTTAATGTAAATGGATGTTAATGGAAAACTTGGACTGTTGGGAGAGAACACTCATCAACGTTTACAATTTAACATTATCATATCATATCATATCATATTATATTTCCTTGATATCCATTTACTGACCATCTGACAGTGGACCATGCAATGGCGAGAGCTGCTGGCTGTTGTCTACCAGGCATCCCAGAGTTCCACACGGTTTGGAATTTGATGAACCAGCAACAAAGCCCCATTACAAACATGACCAAAACACAAAGTGCTGGAGCAACTCTTTGCAACTCTTTGCAACTCTTTGCAACTCTTTGCAACTCTTTGCCTATCCATTCCCTCCACAGATACCGTCTGACCCACTGAGGTACTCCAGCACATTGTACTTTGCTCAAGATCCCAACATCTGCAGTTTCTTATGTCCCCATTAGAAACATTTTGAGCAAAACCTTTTAATCAGAAATCATTTAAGCCTGAACGCTGTAGTTTTGGAGTCAAGTGGATTTGAACAAAAATTTATGTAAGAACAAAAATGTATGTAACTTAAATTATAACCAGAATTTGCCTCAGTGGAGTTTGGCAGTGGAGCAATATATGAATTACAATCAATGAAAGACAAGGTCAAATTCAGATAAATTCACCCTAAATAGAGTTTGTTTTCTCACAAGACTGAACTTGAATCTAATTCAGACTTTGTGAAACATATGAAATTCATGTACCGTTTGTGAATACCAAACATGCCACGGAAGCTGGATTGTTGCAGATAAGATTAAGGAAATAGAAAGATAAAATGGTTTTGATGGTTGAACAACTATACTACAAATATAGAAGACGATTTTGGCTTTGGAACTGGTGAGCTACAATTCTGAGAACTATAGTCTGTACTCCATGTCTTCTTCTTTGCTCTATCAATTGTTTTTGAATTTGACTTGATTATATTTGTGTATGGTATATTTGATCCGTTTTGGATAGTACGCAAAACAATGCTTTTCACTGTGATAGCAGTGATAGTAATAAACCTAAATGTAAACAAGCTTTCACTAACTGAATATGATGGTGATGAGCAAAACACAAAGTGCTGGAGGAACTTATTGGATCAGGCAGCATCTGTGGGGGGAATGAACAAGTGACATTTCAGGTCTGAACCATTCTTCAGACTGAATGGGGTAGAAAGTTGGAAAAGGGGTAGAAAGTAGGGAAAGAGGTGGTAGTGAGACAAAGCCTGGCAAAATCTGATGATGATCAGAGGGGTGTTGTTTTTTGTAATGGAAACTGAGAGATGAATATCACCAGCGATAGTTCCTCCACCTGTCAGAATGGTGCCATGGCATCTTTGATGTCCACAGAGGCAAGGAGACCTGGTTGTCCCAACCGAAGGTTCCTAAATCAGCTCCTTGACCCATTTCCCTACTACCCCCCCTCAATTATGAGAGGCATTGAATAAAACTTTTATAATTATTGTGTCCAAACTTCTGTCTGCATCGCTTTTTGTTCCTCAGTTTATACACCTCAAGGTCTAAATTGATGGAACGTGCACCTTTGACAAACCATGAACTTACTTCCTGCTTGTTACAAATAAAGGAGAAAAAAAATGAGAGGCATAGATAGGGTAGACAGTCAGAACCTTTCTTCTGGAAATGTCAAAGATTCGGGGACACAGCTTTGTGAGAGGGGCTAAGTTTAAAGGAGATGTGCAGGACAGGTTATTTTTAAGCAGAGGATGGTGGATGTCTGGAATGAGTTACCTGTGGTGGTGGTGGAGGAGGTAGATGCGATAGCACCATTTAAGAGGCTTTAAGATAGGTACATGGATATGCAGGGAATGGAGGGATTGGGATCATGTCCAGGTGGAGGAGGGTTGTTTAACATGACATCATGTTTGTCAGGGCCCAAGGGTCTGTTCCTGTGCTGTACTGTTAAATGTTCCACGTTCTAAGTGTGGGTATGATTTCATCACACTTTTAAAATGCATTGCTGTTTATAAGTGAGCTAACGTCAGCAGCAGATGTACTGGCACTCACCTGTGGTGCATGATGTGGGCACGGTGGCGCAGTGGTAGAGTTGCTGCCTTACAGCGAATGCAGCGCCGGAGACTCAGGTTCGATCCTGACTACGGGCGCCGTCTGTACGGAGTTTGTACGTTCTCCCCGTGACCTGCATGGGTTTTCTCCGAGATCTTCGGTTTCCTCCCACACTCCAAAGACGTACAGGTATGTAGGTTAATTGGCTGGGCAAATGTAAATTTGTCCCTAGTGGGTGTAGGATAGTGTTAGTGTGCGGGGATCGCTGGGCGGCACGGACCCGGTGGGCCGAAGGGCCTGTTTCTGCGCTGTATCTCTAAATCTAAATCTAAATCTAAATCTAAAGCACTGTGGATATTGGGTGTGAAGCTCCAGAATCCCAGCTGGAGGTCCATCCCAGAGTGGAAATGTCAAGGACTGGACAGTAGAGCTTTACTAGAGGAGTAAAGTATAAAGGATGTGTGGGACAATTTGGTTTAAGAAAGAGTGGTGGAATGGAATGCATGCCATGGTTGGTGGAGGAGGCAGATGACAGAAGCATTTAACAAGTCTTTAGATAGTGAATGGACGGATATGGATTACGTGCAGACAGAGAAGATTAGTTTAATCTCTAGTTGAACTTGGCATCATATTTGACAAGGATTTTGCAGGCTGAAGGGCCTATTCCTGTGCTGTACTATTAGTGTTTTAGTTTAGTTTAGAGATACAGTGCTGAAACCAGCCCTTCGGCCCATCGGGTCTGTGCCGACCAGCGATCCCCGCATATTAACACTGTCCTGCACATACTAGGGACAATATTTACATTTACCAAGCCAATTTACCGACATGCCTGTACCTGTACGTCTTTGGATTGTGGGAGGAAACCGGAGATCCCAGAGAATACTCATGCAATAACAGCGAGAACATACAAACTCTGTACAGACAGCACCCGTAGTCGGGATGGAACCCGGGTGTCCAGCGCTGCAAGTGCTGTAAGGCAGCAACTCTACCGCTGCACCAACTATTCCTATTCTATGTTCTTCCTCCTTTTTGGATTATTTTCGATAGTTTCATATCTTTCCATTGTGTCACAATGGCAGTGATTCTTGGAAGAGGTTAATAATGCATTGGGATGGGCAGTCACAGGCAATTTACCAGCAGAAGGGCTTAATTTGCGAGAAGCATTTTTGTTCTGAATTGAAAGCTGCATGATATGAAAACGTAATGAGAAGCTAGTGGCATCAATCTCACAGCAGAAGGGAGCTCAATCCATTCATAAATACTCAATACCACAGGGATCAAAATGATTCCTTCAACTTTTAAAAAGGATGGGATTTATTTTAACATTATTAACAAAATTAAGTAATTCTATTAAAGAGTACTTCAGGAAATGGAATACATTGACAAGATCAGTTATATCTGTAAACTATTTAACACTGAGGGTCCACATTTCTTTGATATTGTAACTGTTCTTCCCAGTATTCCAAGATCAGATTGTGCAGGAAAGACATGGTATTGGGGGCAGAAGATGTTCACAAGAATGTTGCCTGGAATAGAGTGTACAAATTATGAACAGCGGTTGCCCAGACTCGCCTTGTTTTCGCTGGGGCATCTTGCAAGAAATATAGATGATTATGAGAGGCATAAATAGCACAAATAGTGCGGCCTTTCCCTGGGTGGCAATGTCAAATGCACGAGGACAGATATTAATAGTGGGAGGGGGAAGGTTTAAAGGAGATTCATGAGGACAGATATTAATAGTGGGAGGGAAAGGTTTAAAGGAGATTCATGAGGACATATATATTAATAGTGGGAGGGGGAAGGTTTAAAGGAGATTCATAAGGAAAAAAAATGCTTTACACAGAGGGTGGTGGGTCCCTCGAATGTGCTGCCACGGGAGGTGGCAGAAGAAGACAATGTTTAAAATGCAGCTAAGGATACACATGGACAGGAAGAGAATAGAGGGACATGCTCCATGGGCAGGTGGGTGGGTTTAGTTTAGATTGACATCATGTTTGGTGCAGACATGGTGGGCTGAAGGTCCTATCCCTGTGCTGTTCTGATCTATGTCCTGAAACTAATTCCTTCAGTAGCACAGTGGAGCAGCTCTGGTAGAGCTGCTGCCTCATAGCACCAGAGATCTAGGTTGAATCCTGACCTCGGGTGCTGTGTGTGAAGTTTGCATGGTGACCACGTGGGTTTCCCCCCATTAGTCGGATACGATTTGCAAAGTCATTCCATGTAACTGATTAAATCAGCAATATTAATCATATAGAGGCCTGCATTACCCCATAGTCACATGTTGCTGTGCGAGCAAGGATATCAATATTGAGCTATGGAATATATAGTTGGGGCATGTTGTTCAAGGGTGATAGACACCATGCATATTTGGCTTATTTTTATTCTTTACTCTTTAGCGCTGAAACTTTTCACTTTAGGGTAAGGATGAAACTCTCTTTAGTATAACTGGTAATTCTGCTATATGATCAGATGACATAGAAACAGAAACATAGAAAATAGGTGCAGGAGGAGGCCATTTGGCCCTTCGAGCCAGAACCGCCATTCATTGTGATCATGGCTGATCATGCACAATCAATAACCTGTGCCTGCCTTCTCCCCATACCCCTTGATTCCACTAGCCCCTAGAGCTCTATCTAACTCCCTTTTAAATTCATCCAGTGAATTGGCCTCCACTGCCTTCCGTGGCAGAATTCCACAAATTCACAACTCTCTGGGTGAAAAAGTATCTTCTCACCTCGTTTTAAATGGCCTCCCCTTTATTCTTAGACTGTGGCCCTTGGTTCTGGATTCCCCCAACATTGGGAACATTTTTCCTGCATCTAGCTTGTCCAGTCCTTTTATAATTTTATACGTTTCTATAAGGTCCCCTCTCATCCTTCTAAACTCCAGTGAATACGTCCAGTCTTTGCAATCTTTCCTCATATGACAGCTGATGAATCGACCAATTTTCTTGAAGAAAGACAGTACAGTTGGCATCCACCAATTTTAATCCCCATACTCAATTTGGAAGAGTTTGAGGAAGTCCAGATGGAAAGAGCTCAACCAGTCCTTAGTTGGATATGGCTTCACTTGGCTTAAAATAGATCTGTAGAAGTGGAAAAAATTGTTATCATTAAAACATAACGAATGCCATTGAAGTTTGCAGCTCTGATTCAATGGTAGCTGCTTCAAACTCTGAGTCAGAATTCCAGATTCACACCAGAAGCATCTTCAATAAAAATAGAGTCCCTCTCACACTTCTGACTAACATTTAACCTTTCATTAATATAATTTAAACACATTGTCTGATCATTTCTCAATGCATCTTTGACAGCTTACTGATTACAAATTAGCTGCTCTGTTAGTTACAAATCATTGCAACACATAATTGAGTGTGAGTGAGTGCAAGCACCAGATGTGCAAGCTCTCCTTTCCCTGGGCAGGCTGCATTTGAAAGCACACAATTTGAAATTATGGATGGACACTTCTCTAATCCGTCCAATTTCCAGGTATATTTTTCTATTTCCATTAAAACCAGGATCTGGAACGTTCTGTAAGATTATGGTTCAAAGACCATATCAATTCCAACTCCATATTCTTATCATTGTCCACATTACTATCCAACAACCTAGTAATCTCTGCATTGAAAGCACTCAATGCCTGAAAACCCAAAGCTCTCCAGAATAAAGATTTTAGGAGCAGAAACTTCTTTACCTCAGTCTGAAATTGCTGAATCCTTAATCTAAAACTGTGACTCTTAGCTCCAGTCTCTTGAATCAGGGGAAACATTCCACCAGCATTTATATTGTAATGTCCCTTGATAGTTTGTGCTTCAAGGAGATGACCTCTTATTCTTCTACTTTGTATGGGTTTTAGGAATAGTACATTCTAACTTTCCTACAAGGAAAATCCCTGTGCTGAATAACAACCCAATAATTGTATCAATCGCTGCAATCTGTCTAAAGCAAGTCTGTTCTTTTTTTAGATAGATACAAATATAAGGTAGTTTCAGCAAGGGCCCATAAAATTGGTGTACGGTTTCTCAATTTTGATACTGCCCTTCCTTTGAAATAAAGACTTGCATACCATTTGTCATTTTAATTGTCCCCATATTAAATCTTTGTGAACAGGTCTTTGATTATGAAAACATTTCAGTCCTTTGCTATTAAAATGCATTCTGAATGAAAGTGAGTAGCTTCACCTTTCCCCTTCACTGCTTGCCTTTCTTCTCACTCTGTCTCCTCAAGAGATTCTTCTCTTCAGTAAAATTGAATGTATTAGACTGTATTTTCATCTAAGTTATTAAAAGACCATAAATATCCGAGGGCACTGTAATAATTACCTTGGCAGCCTGACAGTCTACCATCTTAAAAAAAGGTCAATTTATTCCTACTTTTAGATTTTTATCCATTTCCAATTCTCTGCCTATACTAATATATTACCCTACATCATGCAAATGACCATGTTTTTATACTTCCAAAATAATCTAAAATACACATGTTCCTGTTTAATAATTTCAAAAACCTCAAATAGATTAGTCAAACACAATTTTCCTTCCACAAATCAATTTTGACTTTGCTCACTCATATTATGCTTTTCAAAATGACGTTCATTGTTCCTCGCAGAGGATTCAAACACATCCCCATCATTGATATCAGGTTAGGCTGGTTTCCTGTTTTCAATAGCTACATTATATTTGCTACCTTCCAAACAGCAGGAGCGATTCTAAAATCAAAACACTGTTTCTGCTGCAATTTATGTTGAAACCTAAGAATGTGAGCCATTAGGGTTTATTTTAATTGTCAACTTTTAGTTCCATTAATCCATCCCGTACTAACTCATAACTAATAAGTAATTTCTCTAAATTTGTCGTTCTCACTAGATCTATTATTGTCTGTTTCCTGATTGTTATTAGTAGTTAAACCAAGTATTTACTTAATATTTCTACCATTTCCTCACTCCATTATAACTCTCTTGTCACTTCCTATAAGCAATCCATGATAACTGCAGCCAACTCTTCCTTTTTACACATGTTTAAGAATGTTTTCAAACTACTTTTGCCTCTCTTCTCACTTTACATTCAGATTCTATTTTCCCTCTCTTGAGCAATTTTTCAACAATGGTTTACATTCAACTTTCAATATCCTTTAATTCATAGCCATAGAGGCATAAAGCATAGAAACAGTTCCTTCGGCCCACAAAGTGTGAATCAACCAATTACGCTATAATCCCATTTTATTTCTGAAAGTCCATTCATTTTACTTGTCACATCCTCAAAATTCCAGATTAGTCAAGCAGGATTTCCCCTTTATAAATCTACGCTGACTTGGGCCAGTAAAAGCATTGGTCCAAGTCAGCCTGGATTTATGAAGGAGAAATCCTGCTTGACTAATCTTCTGGAATTTTTTGAGGACATTTATTGAAAAACTACTTTCTAATTGCAAACTCACACAGATAACTCACTTTCCCACTGATATCCACCTTAGGAACAAGATGCTTTGGGTTCCAGCACAGACTGACTCCATCTTTGGACTCCATGTGGAGTCCAGTGATTTGGTGGGGAGACAGATGTACGTATCACTGCCCATGAATCAGCATGTGCTTGGGGAATGCAAAGCATTTTACTCGTGACTAATCCTGGTTCTAGAGACTATTACTTTGATCCTTAGAAAGTGCAGAACCTCAGAGGTAATAACCTTTGATTGTTATCTCAGCCATGTGCAAACTGGCTTGTGGGTAAATGGAATAGAAAGCTCATGATTGAGATCGTGATAACTGGATTCCCTTCCACACCAATATCTTCAGAATCAGGTTACATCTTGGACTGGAGACAACATAATTTTAGGCACAAAACAAGAAACAAAGAGCTTTGTAGTGTATCGAGACTTTCAGAAAGCCTTTGATAAGGTCCCACACGGGAGGTTGGTGAGCAAAATTAGGTATTGGGGTAGGGTATTGACATGGATAGAAAATTGGTTGGCAGACAGGAAGCAAAGAGTAGCAATAAACAGGTCCTTTTCAGAATGGCAGGCAGTGGCGAGTGGAGTGCCGCAAGGCTCGGTGTTGGGGCCGCAACTATTTACAATATATATTAATGATTTTTGATTGATGGAATTAGAAGTAACAATAGCAAGTTTTCAGATGACACAAAGCTGGGTGGCAGTGTGAACTGTGAAGAGGATGTTAGGAGGTTGCAGGGTGACTTGGACAGGTTGAGTGAATGGGCAGATGCAGTATAATGTAGATAAATGTGAGGTTATCCACTTTGGTGGCAAAAATAAGGAGGCAGATTATTATCTCAATGGAGTCAGATTAGGTAAAGGAGAAGTGCAACGAGACCTGGGTGTCCTTGTGCACCAGTCACTGAAAGTAAGCGTGCAGGTACAACAGGCAATGAAGAAAGCAAATGGCATGTTGGCCTTCATAATGAGAGGATATGAGTATAGGGGCAAGGAGGTTCTTCTGCAGTTGCACAGAGCCCTGGTGAGACCACATCTGGAGTATTGTGTGCAGTTTTGGTCTCCTAATTTGAGGAAGGACGTCCTTGCTATTGAGGCAGTGCAGCGTAGGTTCACAAGGTTAATCCCTGGGATGGCAGGACTGTCATCTGAGGAAAGATCGGAAAGACTAGGCTTGTATTCACTGGAGTTTAGAAGGATGAGAGGGGATCTTATAGAGACGTATAAAATTATAAAAGGACTGGACAGGCTAGATGCAGGAAAAATGTTCCAAATGTTGAGGGAGTCCAGAACCAGTCTAAGAATAACGGGGAGGCCATTTAAAACTGAGGTGAGAAGAAACGTTTTCACCCAGAGAGTTGTAAATGTGTGGAATTCACTGCCACAGAAGGTAGTGGAGGCCAATTCACTGGATGAATTTGAAAGAAAGTTACATAGAGCTCTAGGGGCTAGTGGAATCAAGGGTTAAGGGGAGAAGGCAGGCACAGATTACTGATTGTGGATGATCAGCCATGATCACAATGAATGGCGGTGCTGGTTCGAAGGGCCAAATCGCCTCCTACTGCACCTATTTTCTATGTTTCTATGTATGCCATTTGCATCCCCATCAACTCTCTCCTGATTCTACCACACACTCACTCTGAATGAATGAATGATACTTCATTATTACAGTGAGATTGGGACAATTTAGAACAGTCAGTTAACCTACCAACCTATAAATTGCTCAGTTTGTGCTTTTTTTTTTAACATGACATGACTTTCCATTATCCTTTTCACCTGTTATCTGGATGCTGTTGTCGATGCACATACTGCCTATACTGCCTTTGCTTACCAGAGCCGGATACAAAAAGATATTCAAGCTACCTCTCTGAAAATGGAAGCCATTTGTTGAGATGGAGAAAGACATATGTAACAACCAGTGAAATTCAGAACTGCTAAGAATCTAAGACGCCTTTAACAGGATGGAAAACTAGTGGTGGAGATTTCCCTGCCTTTGCTGGGGAGCTTGTATTTAAAGTTATCATCTTAATATATCATATTAAAATCCATCAAATATCTATTTGAATACTTTGAAATAAAAAAATAAATTTGTTAAAGGTCAAAATATATTGAATAACATTTTATTGATAAACTACTTTCTAATTGCAAACTCACACAGATAACTCACTTTCCCACTGATATCCACCTTAGGAACAAGATGCTTTGGGTTCCAGCACAGACTGACTCCATCTTTGGACTCCATGTGGAGTCCAGTGATTTGGTGGGGAGACAGATGTACGTATCACTGCCCATGAATCAGCATGTGCTTGGGGAATGCAAAGCATTTTACTCGTGACTAATCCTGGTTCTGGAGACTATTATTTTGATCCTTAGAAAGTGCAGAACCTCAGAGGTAATAACCTTTGATTGTTATCTCAGCCATGTGCAAACTGGCTTGTGGGTAAATGGAATAGAAAGCTCATGATTGAGATCGTGATAACTGGATTCCCTTCCACACCAATCTCTTCAGAATCAGGTTACATCTTGGACTGGAGACAACATAATTTTAGGCACAAAACAAGAAACAAAGAGCTTTGAACTCTTTGGAGTTCCCGCCTGTGGAGGGAAATAGACAGATGATATTTCAGGTCAGAACCCTTCTTCCAACTTCAGACTACTGAGTTTATCTAGTGTGTGTAGGAAGGAGCTGCAGATGCTGGTTTCACAAGATAGACACAAAGAGCTGGAGTTCATCCAGTGTTTGGTTTCTTCATCGATCCCAGCATCCATCACAGCTGGGGAGAGGAGCCATGTGGTGCTGGTAATGGGCAGCATCATCATGGTTGTAGTTCCCCTGAACACTCAAACATCCCTCTTCAATTCTCAAAGGTTCAAAGCCTCCTCCATTACAATTCCAGTATTCTAATCATCATGTACAAAGACAATAAGAACATTGTTCCATTTGAGATGGGGCAAAGCTAAACCTCATTGTGTTTCTTCTTATCAGCCTTCAGCAGCTGTTGCTGTCTTCGCCTCTGCATCCACCTCCACCCCATCAGCACCTCCACCTGGCTCCACCTGCCTCTCCCTTGTGCTCTGCTTAACCTGCCTGTCATTCTTCACCACTCCCCTGTCCACCTCTTGCCCCTGTTTCAACACTCTGCCCCCTCCCACCCGCACAGCCATTCTCCTCTTTATACTATCTAACGCTGCAGGGTTTTCAACTGCAACATCGTCCTTCCCTTTCCCTCTACAGATGCTGTGTTTGACCCATTGAGTTGCTCCGGCAGGTTGTTTGTAGCTGGAGATTCCAGCATCTGCAGCCTCTTGCATCCCCACATCACTGCACTGAACACCTCATTACCCACCTGGGCAGCATTTGCTTCTCAAAAGGCACCACTCCTGAAAGTCACATCTATCAGGTAGAAGCAAGAGATCCCATGACATTATTCACTAATTGAGCAGGGCACTTCTCCAATACTGGCGGTGAATGCTCCTCCATCAAAATCAGCGAAGCATCTCATTGTAGTTTGAGCGAGTATGGTTTGCTCAGGCTGGCTGCTGCAATTTACAACATTGCAACGGTAACTAAACTCTAAATAGATTCTATTAACTGTAAGCTGTTTTGGTGCTTCTTAAAAGTACTGTGTACAAGGGCCTTTTTTTAATCTTTGCAATTGCTTTCCCACAGGCCCAATATGTTTACAAAAGAGGTTCTGCCCTGATGATATCAGAATCTAGCCTATTTTTAAAGTAGCTCCCCAGTTCTGGGGTAGGGAGGTGGGGGGCACAGTTGTTATCTCCTCCCCACCAAATATGATGAGTGGATTATAGGTGTAGCCAGCTGGATTGGTGCAAGCTATCAGCAAGTGTGTCCTATAAATGATCTTTCTCAATTAGGCACGATTGAAGTCACCCTTTGACTGACCTTTTAAAAATATCTTGCTCACGTGCACAGTTATTCCTCAGATAAGGGGCAACTTGCTCCCAGGGTTCTATAAAGTGCTTCTGCACCTGGCAATGAAGTGGCAGTGTGGCACCTTCTGTTGAATTTCCTGCCTAGGAAGACACCACAACAGGTTTCGTTTGACTGAGGGGAGAGGCGTGTTTGTGGGTGTTTTGGGGTGATGGCTTGATACAGTGCATGTTCCCCCACTCTCATCCTCACCAGCAGATTTATTCTCTTAAGCAAAGTCACTATATGGAACACATGTTTATAATAAGTAGAGGCTACTTTCAATATTGAAAGGAATGTTAATGCTTCAAAGATATTATGCTTTGCCAGAAATTAATTCAAGATCAATGTGATTATATTACTGCTAAAAGAGCAAAACAAAGAACTTAAAATCTAGATTGTTTAATAATTCTTGGTTAAGACCTACATTGAACTGATCTTTAGAAATTAAAACACAACCATTTCAGTCCCATTTCTTTTTGAACTGTTTTCTCCACATCGGTTTGAAATTAAATGGCGCAGACCTCTTCCCACATCTCTAATAAAAGTGCTTCCTTGATCCTGTGTTTTCCTGTCTCATTCAATCACTGCAGCCTTCGACTATTTCTGACAGTTTGTGTAATATAATTAGAACAACTAGGCCAGAGTGCGAAATAGAAGCCAAGTAAATGGAGCCAGATAGGGTTGCCAACTGTCCCATATTAACTGGGACATCCCGTATTTTGGGCTAAATTGGTTTGTCCTGTACAGGACTGCCCTTGTCCTGTATTAGGCCCGGGGTGCGCTGTAGGCTCGGGGGCCGCTGTAGGCCTGGACACTATAGGCCCCGACAATGTAGGCCCGGACAGTGTAGGCTAACGGAGTGTGTTCGGGGAGCGGGGCCAAGTGTGTTCGCCGAACGGAGGTTGCATAGCAATCCGCCTCCCGGCCTGGGCGGCCGCCATTGGTGGAGCGGGAGCATGAGGCCGCTGGCTGGGTGAGGTCACGTGGGGCACGGGCAGTGACGTCCCTTATTTGGGAGTGAGGAAGTTGGCACGCCTGGAGCCAGGGTTGTAGAAGAACTACCCGTAGTAAAAATGCTCCTTTCTCCATTCAAGCAGCACAATTTATTTCCTGATCCTCTCTATCTCTCTTCCTCTTGTAAGATGCTCCTTAAAATTGTACCTCTTTGACCAAACCTTCGATCATCTGCCTTAACATCACCACACAAAGCTATTCATCAATTTTGTCTGATAGTTGCTCATGTGAAACATCTTTTGATACTTTGGTACATTAAAAGAGCTGTTGAGATCCGGGTTACAATAGACAATAGACAATAGGTGCAGGAGTAGGCCATTCAGCCCTTTGAGCCAGTACCGCCATTCAATGATCATTCACAATCAATACCCCGTTCCTGCCCTCTCCCCATACCCCCTGACTCTGTTATCATTAAGAGCTCTATCTAGCTCTCTCTTGAAAGCATCTAGAGAATTGGCCTCCACTGCCTTCTGAGGCAGAGAATTCCACAGATTTACAACTCTCTGAGTGAAAAAGATTTTCCTCATCTCCGTTCTAAATGGCCTACCCCTTATTATTAAACTGTGGCCCCTGGTTCTGGACTCCCCCAACATTGGGAACATGTTTTCTGCCTCTAACGTGTCCAACCCCTTAATAATCTTATATGTTTCAATACAATGCCCTCTCATCCTTCTAAATTCCAGTGTATTTACAGTTGATGTTGTGGTGTGTTTATAATGTTGCTCGGTGGACTCGGTAGGAATGCCATCTGGAACAATTGAGTCTCTCCCTGAAAAAGATCACCCATTGCCAGATGCAGCTGTACATGAGCAGGAGGTCTGGGAAACGCTGGCTGCGAGATTTAATGGGCATTGACCACAGTTGCATGTTACGAGCTTCATGATGCAGTTCCATAAAATGAGCCTAAATTGCTTGTGGTTTGCCTCTTGTATTGAATTCACCCAGTGAAGTTTTAGAAGATGGCAAGGCTTTGTTTATGCAACACTGAGCGATTTCTTCCCCATTTTGTGTTCAATGCTCTCTGCTTTTTCTTTGGTTACTCAAGATGATGTTGAGTGAGGAAGCATAAGTCTTCATTTTAGTTTAATCCATGGAATAACTTTATTTCAGACATGCTAAGTTTCCAGGTACACACATCCTGACTTGGAAATATATTGTCCTTTCTTCACTGTAGCTGGGATATCAGCCTGGAACTCTCTCCCTGGCAGTATTGTCTGTGTATTTACACCTTGGGGACTGCAATGGGTCAAGAAGGCAGCTCACAATAGCAATTATTGGTACGAAATTTAATTCTGGCTCAGCCTGAAAACCTCACGCCCTTTGAATGAATTTACACAAAACAGTGAAGCACTCATTTCACAATTGATCGCAAAGTTCAATTAACAATTAAAGTAGACTTGACTTGAATAAAATAATTTGGTTTAGTTTGGTTCAAATGGGCCAAATGTCATACTTCCAAGCTAGGTATGGGAAAGGATGTAAAGAAGCTTACAGAGGATATGGATAGGCAAAGTAACAGGAAAAGTACATGGCAGATTGAATATACCGTGGAAAATGTGAAGGCATCCACTTTGGTACAAAAACAGAAAAAATGAGGATTTATTGAATGGTGAAAGATTGGGTAGTGTGGATGTTGGAAGGGTTTTGAATGTCTGTACACAAGTCGTTGAAAGATGCAGGTGATGCAAACAATCAAGCAATCAAGTGGAAAATGCTATCTTAACCTTCCTTATGAGAGGATCTAATTACAGGAGGAAGGAAGTCTTATTGTAGTTGTATTGCGCCTTGATGTGATTACACTCAGAGTGCTAAGTGGAGTTTTAGTCTCTTTGTTCAAGAGGGACTGCAGCAAAGATTTACTGGACTGGTTCCAAGTTTGGTGTGCTTGTTGCAACTTACTAAATTCTTAGAGGGTTTGATCAACTGGGTGATGAGAGGACATCCACCTGGCAGTGAAATCTAGGACCAGGTGATGCCGTCTCAGAATATTGGATGGGCCACTTATTACTGAGGTAAGAATCATTTTCTCACTCAGAGCCCAGTGAATCAATGGAATTGTTTACCTGCAGGGTTGTGGAAGCTTAGTTGTTGTGTTCATTCAAAACACAGCAAACGCATTTATTTCATCAAGGCAAGCCACAGATTTGGAGATAATACAGAAAATCCTGCTGAGCAGAAGATCAACAATGATCCTAATGAATAGCAGAGGCATGGAGGGGCTGAATGGCCTATGTCTGCTCATTTTTCTTATGTTCTTACTTTGTGCGCTACATATTTTTAGGAATATAAAACTAAATTCTGATTTTCAATACATCTGAACCTCAGAAAGGAACAGTGTCTAGTTCTAGCCATTGCAGATAATGGTTTACAAAAAAAAGGCACAAAGTGCTGGAATGAACTCAATGATCAGGTAGCATCTGTGGTATACCTCACTGTTCTTCCAGCACTTTGTAGTTTTTAATCCAGAGATGTTGCCTGACCCGCTGTTATTCCAGCACTTTGTCTCTTTTTTAGCCTTAGGTGTTGGCCCTATTTAGATATGTCTTGCTTTTCTCCCGCTGGGAGTTATACAGATACATTGTGGCTCTCACTTCTGCCCCCTACAGAATCCAATATCTCTCCATTGGAGGATGCAGCATTTGTCAGTCCCAGTCCATTCCAATGATTTACCAATAGACCATGAACTACCTCTGCTCTTTGTGCTCCTTAAACAGAAAGCTGCACTTCACAAGGTGTCAACGGTTATGGGGAGAAGGCAGGAGAATGGGGTTAGGAGGGAGAGACAGATCTGCCATGATTCAATGATGGAGTAGACCTGATGGGCCGAATGGCCTAATTCTGCTCCTATCACTTATGACCTTATGATCTGATTAAGGTGGTTTGCACTTAGCCATCGGCCAAAACCATTTGAGTCCTGCAATGGACTGGGTTAAAAGATGATCTTGGGAACTCTGGAAACAAACAGGAACCTGTCACCTTCCCACCCTTTCATTATCTCGGCCTGGAACGTGTATCACTTACATTTCCACAATGTTTTCTGGAAGGTTGACTGGGATTTCGGTCAGCCCTTTCCCTCGACAGTCCACGATGTTGTTGCTGCACACACAGGCCGGTGGACATGATGTGGCATGAGCACTGCATGTCTGAGCTTCTGGGGTCTGAGAACCTGGGAGGACACAAGAGCAATAGAGTCTGGGTCAAAGAGAGCTACACGCATGGAAACAGGCGCATCATCGCACCGAGTCCCCATTGACCATCAAACACCCATCAACCTCTCCCCTATCCCCACATTCTGCAACTCACCAACAACAAGGGGGAGTTGGGGGTATTTACAGTCGCCAATTATCTTACGGCTGTAGGAGGAAATCTACATGGTCACAGAGAGAACGTGCAAACTCCACACAAACAGGTCAGGGTGGAACCTGAGTCAATGGAAGTGTTGCAGGGGTCCTCTGGAACCCCTGTGTCATCTATTTTTGAAAGACAACCCTGGATCTTCATGCAATGGTTGCCAATTTCCATGGTATCTTTCAGAAGATTTCCATTCTGAGACATCTGTTTGTGGCTGGAATGAGGCACAGGCAGCACAGTGAAATCAGTAGCAAATTCATTCTAGTTGTCTGGTCCAGAGAGGACCACCCTATCAAACCATACAGTTGCAATGCCAAGAGCGATAAGTTTCCAACCTCATCAACAGATTCATCTGACCTTCAATACTCTACAATGCAAGAGTTTTTATTTCATGGACTGAAGAGAAAGTAAAAGTCACCCCGCAAATGATTACATCGCTTATAAATTACTTTTACAATCCTTGGCAATACGTAAGAAACCATAAAAAAATATCTACAGATCTTCATTGCGACCAACACAATAAACTTTAGGCTTTTGGAGTTGCTGCAATCCCATCAGCAAAATGGCCTCCTGAGGTCATCATAGATACCAAGTGGTTGCAGTGGTCGGTGGGCACCATATTTCATACAGTGCGTTAGCGGTAGAGTTGGTGCCTCACAGAGCCAGAGGCCCAGGTTCAATTATTTTCATGGGTGCTTGTCTGTGTGCATTTGTACGTTCGCCCAGTGATCTGCGTGGGTTTTTTCCAGGACCTCCGGTTTCATCCCACACTCCAAGAACATATAGGTTTATAAGCTAACTTGACGGGCGTGAACCCATTGTGTCCAAACCTCTCCTGCGGGCCCGGCAACCCTCCTCCAACTGAAGACACTCACCCACTCCATCCCCCCTCAACCCCCCTTAAAACTCCCCCGGGACCAGGGGCGGGCGAGGGGGGAGAGAAAAGGGGAGATAGACCCACTCACCCCGGCCCCGGGCGGCCATCTTTGCAGCCAGCAGCAGGGGAGCTTTCCTCACCCCACCCCCTCATTGGCCGCCACTCCCGTCACTCGAGCGAGTCCCGCCCCCGGCGGCCATCTTGGCCCCCCCTCCACTCCTCATTGGCTGCCACTCCGTCACTCAGGCGGCCATCTTGACCACAGCAAGTGGAAAAGGGATTTTTTAAAGTTTAAAAAATGATTTTTTAAGTTTAAAAAGTGAAAAACTTTAAAAATATAACAACCATTTGAGCCGCATGACAATGTTGAGTAAGGTGAGCCTGAAATTGTTGCACTATCATGTACTGTTTTGGCTGCATTTCGAGTATAAATATATTTATGAACAAACTGACAAACAAACAAGATGAGAGTTTTAGTAATGTCTAGATTGGCTTGGTATAGTTGTAAATTCTCCCTAGTATATATAACATAGTGTTGGTGTGCGGGATTTGCTGGTCGGCGGCGACTTGGTGAGCCAAAGGGGGTGTTTCAGCGCTACAAACTAAACTACACTAAACCAATTCCCAAGGCATCAAATTAATCCACAGTTAGTTGCCTATTGCATTCCCAGCATTGGAGCTTCAAAGGTTTTCACTTCTCTTTGGCTGTGGTGTTTTGCCATTGAAACCATCTCTCAAGCAACAACGCTTTTGATAGCTTTTGACATTTCATACTTTCCACGGGTTGGCTGGCTCCATTTAAAAGACAAATAATCCCTGCTGACTAGATTATTTGATTGACAAAGAAGCTTCCCTGTCAGGACCTGACAATTGCAGGAAGCACAAGAGAATACAAGTGTTGGAACCTGTAACAAACAAAACAGAGCAGCTGGAGGAACTGAACAGATCAGGCACCTTCTGTGGAAGGAAATGGTCAACTGATGTTGCGGGTCAAAACCCTTCATCTAGACTATCCCAGAAAGCTGCTGATGCAGTCAGATCATCAACCTCCCTCAGCTGCTCCGCTAGCTTTCACCACATGTCCTGGCACCTCCCCGCCCTGCCCCCATCCAGTACTTTATTAACTCATTACAAGAACCATGCAAGTGAAAATGAAGGGACTGGGCTTTCCACACAGTGGAGTCATTATAATCTTCTTGCTTTGCACTCAGAGGTCGAACTCTTCTATGCCAATTTCATTTATAAAGAAGATAATTAAGATTAGATCATTGGTGGCATTTAAAGAGGAGGCATATATTGTTTGGGAGAATTGAGAATTGAGATTCTGGGGAACTGGCACAGAAGAGGAGGTGAGGCCTGGGGCCGATCCCACCATTGAATGGCAGAATGGGCCTGAAGGACTGGTAGCCCAATCCCATTCTTACCTTCTTGTGTTCATAATCATAATGATCATCATAATCATACTTTAATAGCCAAGTATGTTTTGCAGCATATGAGGAATTTCATTTGCCGCACAGTCATAACAATAAAAAACAGAACACACAAAATACATTTTAACATGAACATCCACCACAGTGACTCCTCTGCATTCCTCACTGTGATGGAAGGTGAAAAAAAAAGTTCAATCTCTTCCCTTATTTGTCCGCCAGCGGTCGGGGGCCTCTAACCTTCCGTTGACAGGACGATCTTACTCCCGTAGCCAGCGGTGGGCCTTCCTCATCGGGGCGATCAAGCTCCTGCATCGGGGGGGAATCTCAGCTCCCCCGCGCCGGGCGATCAACCCCAGGTCGGGGCTTGTCGAACTTCGTGCGGCTTTTGGAGCTTCCTAATGTCGGTCTCTACCCGAGACTGTGAGCTCCTTGATGTTAAAGTCCGCAGGCCGCGGTTGGAGAGTTGATCCCAGACAAGGGATCACACACTCTGATGCTAAGTCCACGGCCCCGCGGTGGGGCTCAAAGTTAGTCCCAGGCAAGGCCTCCAGCTCCACAATGTTAGGCCGCAGAGCGACCGGAGATACGATCCGGAAAACAATCGCATCTCCGACAAGGGAAGAGATTGAAAAAAAGTTTCCCCCGACCACCCCCCACATAAAACAAACCAGAGAACATTAACACAAACTTTTCGAACTTACCCCAAATAACAAAAAAAAGATGAAAAGGACAGACAGACTGTAGGTGAGGTTGCCATCGAAGCGCCACCTGGTGGATTATGATTATGAACCTGGTTCTCTGGCGCTCTGGCGCTGTAACTCTATCGCTAACGCACTGTATGAACTATGAGTTCTTGAGTTTATTCACTACTTGACTAAGAAAGCAATTGATATTGATGCTTAAATACTGAAATAAAGTGAGGTGAAAGGGGGATCAGCCCACAGGGCAAGGTCTCATGTGGCTGAATGGCTTGAGAGATGCGCGAGATTCTCTGCAATTCTATAACAAGCTTGTTGGAAGTTTGGCTGCAAGCAGTGTGTAGTACTGAACCATTCAAACTTTTGTACACATCTAAATTTCCTTTGGAGTGAAGCTCCCAGGTTGAAGCTAGAAATTCATTAAAGGGCCTTCTACTTTGCTTCACATCAGACCTCAGATCAGAGGTAATTCATTAAAGGGCCTTCTACTTTGCTTCACCTAGCATCCTCAGGTCAGAGGTAATTGCCACGACAGTATGCATCGAGGTGAACCTCAAGCGGAGATGCTTGCCATGAAACCTCTGCACCTCATTGCT